>NW_004949110.1:4798077-4829534 GCF_000317375.1 Microtus ochrogaster
TGTGGAGGTGGATAAAGGCTAACTGAGTGTGGAGGTGGATAAAGGCTAACTGAGTGTGGAGGTGCACTGGGACTGAGCTGGGGAGCCGAGCGGAGAGAGCAGAGGTGGTAAGGAGGAGCAGTCCTGGCTCTGTGTATTACACAGGGCAGGCGGGATGCCAGGAGGCCCAGAGAAAGTTGAAGGTGTTTCATGTGGGCAGGAGAGCCTTGTGTCCTGACACTTCTCTATGTCTGGGCTGAGCTGACAAAAATAAAACTGCACACCTGTTCATTTGTTCTTTTCTCAGCAAGTAAGGCCGGAGGCTTTGGCAGCCAACTGCATCCTCCTCAGGGGGCCCCAGCCTCACAGGGCTGGTCCTGACTTTGAGTACTAGGAAAAGAACCACAGAGAAAAATCCTGAGTCTTACACAAAGATCTGTTTTGATTTTTCAAATTGTTGATTACATTAATAGCCATATGCAACTTTTTAAATGTTTGCTTTATGATTCAAGAAATAGGCTGCATAGTGATCTATCTATCTATCTATCTATCTATCTATCTATCTATCTACCATCTATCTATCTATCTATCTATCTATCTATCTACCATCTATCTATATTTTTCTATGTGGCTATGTGTTATCTATCATTTATGTATACATATGTACACATTAATATTTTATATATTTAGCTCTACAAATATGTATTATCTTATATAATATACAATATCTTACATATACTACATTACCTCTATTTTGCTCAATATATGTATAGTTGCATATATTTATGTATTGTTTTTCCTTAGTTGTATGTGGAAAATAGTGTGTGTGTATGTGTATGTGTGTGTGTATATATGTGTGTGGTGTGTGACAGGTTTTTACTATTTATCCCAGAATAGCCTAAAACTCATGTTCCTTCTGCCCTGCTCTCCAAAATGCTGGGATTATAGGCATGAGCTATCATACACTACTCCTACATACATAAATATGTATATACATATGTATTTGTTTTTGTTGTGTGTTATCAGAATCTTTACAAATATCATTTAGAAAGTGAATGACATAGTACATTCACTTTCAGGTCTTTAAAAAAATTCTGCTGGCTCCTATGGTTAGGAATCATAGCCAAGCGAGAGAAAGGCAGCAGCCTCGTTATTGGATTGAGTGATTATTGAGTGTGGATTCTACAGAAGCTGTTCCCAGTGCAAAGCTCAGAGACAGAGCCCTAGGGGACAGAGTTCTGGAAAGCTGCTATCTGCACAGACAGGCAGCGACAAGTGTCCCCACGGCCAGCCTGTTATGCAGATTGCTGAGTGAGGGATAAAAGCTGATGATATAATCTTTTCAGGTGTCCCCAGATGGGACAACTTGATAAAGGCTGGGTGGCCAAAGCTAGCTGGGAAGGAATTAGGTCCCAGGGGAACTTGTTAGGCTCCTAGAGTCCTACACTTGAAGGGTTTATGGAGTCGTGGTTCACTTTTCACCCCCTTTACCCTCTGAGCATAAGGGGCTTACCAGTGTTTCTCTGGCACTTGTCCCATCCATGTGTGCTATCTAGCCACAGCCCTAAACAGAGTGACTCCAGCTCACCACAGAAATCTCTGCGGATGGTTAGCAAAATACACCCTGCCCCTTTGAAGGTGTGTCACAGTAGGTGTTTGCTATAGTCACATGGAAAGGACAAACACAGGCAATTTTCCATGTGGGAAGCCAAGAGAGTCCAAACTACACAAATCCAGGCTAGAGATAATCTAGTCCTGCTATTGTATATTGCTTCTTTCCTTGGGAGATGCAGGGAGAGGAGGGTAGGGATTGGCCTCTGAACTGAGACCTGAAGGGTACAGGACTGTTTCAGTTGGATACAGAAGCACAGTAGAGGCAGAAAATACCCCCCAAGAGGGAAAGAGGGGCACAAAAAAGTAAATTGTGTCATTCCATTAGCCCGTGTGTTGTTCAGCAGAAACACTGTACCCATGTTGTCACATGTTCATTTTCCAGGTAAGATGCAAATGCTGTTTGTGTAGCGCTACCATCTCTGACTTTATTGTTTAGAACCTCACCAGTCAGGAAACACTAGTGGAAACTCAAAGCACTGACTGCTTTCATCAGGGTAAAGGGAACTGCCATGGCATGGGTGGTAAGTGTACCCTAAGGCCATGCAAAGAGGAGCTCGGACATTCTCCAGTGGGGCATCCTTTACAATGATTAACCTAGACACAGAAAGTATGTTATTTGGCTGTTCAGACCCGGAAGTGTCCCCTGCCTGTCCTATTTCATGGTTACCTGAAGTGGGAAGCTTCCCTTGCTCCAACCTCTGCTACAGTGTTCTGCCCTACAAACCCGGAAATGACAGAGCCACGTGACCACAGATAGGCCTGGAGATCTGAATTGAGAGCAGCATTTTTTTCCTTTAAGTTGATGATTTTTCCTTTGAATCCTGTCATAACAACAGAAAGCAAACATGCTGATTAAAAGCTAAAGACCCAAACTCTCTTTGCCGATTGAATCCTTCATCTGCAAAAGGCCCTAAGTGAAAACTCAGTAATAGGGTGAGTACATTGAGAGAGCCTCAAGTCCTATCCCAAAGAGCCAGTAAACTGAAAAAATGACACCTCACCCAGTTGACCCATTTACCCATGAACACTACTCTTCAACTGCCATGGGACACCCATGCCGAGCCCTTCACTGTGCGCCATGTCCCATAGAGATGAGGCCATGTGCTAACAGAACATATTAGGAAATTAATGCTTCATTCGTCTGTTGAAGAAGTAGCATCCATTTATTGAGATACCTACTGTGTAGCTACAAAATAGTTCCACGGGCGGTATTGATGTCCTCAGAGGGCAGAAGAAACCAATGTTCCAAGTGGCTGTGTTGTTCTGGGTTAAACCGCTGCTGAATAGCAGTGCTGAGAGCTGAACTCAGCATTTCAGAAAGGCCCTTAGCTTTGCCTTCAACTGCCTCCTGGAAAGGAATTGAATGTATGATAATTTTTTAAAGTATTTTACTTTTATTGCTGTGCATGTGTGTGTGTTGTGTATATGTGCATGTGTATGTATGTGTGTGGTCTTCATGGAGGCTACAGGCATTGGGCTTCCTGAAGTTAGATCATCACAGGAGATTGTGAGCTACCTGACCTGAGTGCTCTGATCCAAACTCCCATCCTCCAGAAGAGTAACAAGGCTAGTGGGAGCTCACTGACTCCAGACTGACAGCTGGGGAACCTGCGCAGGATCAAACTAGGCCCTCTGAATGAGAGTGACAATTAGGTGACTTGGGAGTTTGTGGGGGTCATGGGCAGTGGGACCAGGATTTATCCCTAGTGCATGAACTGGCTTTTTGGAGCCCATTCCCTATGGAGGGAATATCCTATGGAGGGATATCTTGTTTAGACTAGAAACAGGGAGGAGGACCCTGGTACTGCCTCAAGGTGATATGACAGACTTTGTTGACTCCCCGTGGGAAGCCTCACCCTCTCTAAGGAGTGGATGGGGAGGCAGGGTGAGGGAAGGTTGGGGAGGAGGGCTGGGAGGGGTAACTGGAATTGATATGGGGAGAGAGAGAGAGCGAGAGAGCAGAGAGAGAGAGAGAGAGTAGCAAGCACCCCTAACTGCTAAGCCATCTCTCCAGATGTTCATGTTAATTTTTAATCGAAGGAAAAGGGAAACTTGAATACAGATGGGCTGTTGCAGAACTTGGCTTGGGATCCTACAGAGGCCACCATAAAGGGTTCTAGAACTAACTGAAGAGTCTGCATCTGTCAGGTGGGAAGGGTCTGGAAGGTACTGGAATCCAGGAACTGCATTTCTGAGGCAGGCCCAGATGAGAGGCGTTAAGAGTCCAGGAACACAGCTGAGTCTGACCTGTTCCTGCTAGCACGCTGCTGCCTGTGCCTTTAATTCAAATCTTCTGCTAACAAAGGCAGAAATGTTCTTTCTGTGGGGACTTTGTTGGTGTTACAGATACTGTATCAACAAAGGCCTGAAAGAATTATGCAAGGAAAACATTTTCCCCTGAGTTCCTTCTCAAAATCTTATGTGTGGGGGAGGAAAAAAATGTAAGAAGAATAGACAAAGAGATGTAAGTAAACAGCAGGCCGAACCAGAGGCGAGCTTGCACATCCAAAGGCTGCAAGGGACGCCGGGTTATTTCAGGGTTCCGACTGTTGGTTTTGTCTGCCCTTCATGTTTTCAAATCAGAGGATCCAAACCTGCCAGCTCCTGAGATATAAATAGTGTTGAGATGCTCTCCCCCCCCTCCCCAGCTTCCGTTGTTCCTTTTCCTCCTGTTTAACTCTCCATGACCCAGCTGATTTTCATCTTTTGCGAACTGAGCTTTTAATCACCCACTGGATACATTCTTCTGTCGCTCTTGAACGCGAATGATCAGCTGCTCAATTTTTACCACTTGAGAAAACCGCATCCGTATTTTGAAACATAAACCTGCTAACGCTGCTACTGTTGGCAAAACCATCCCTTGTTCCTTCCTTTATCTGCGAATGGGCCAGGCCATGCCACAGCAAAAAGTATGTTCTTTGGGGACTTCCTTCTACCCCCAGTCCCAGTGATGTGGCCATGCAAAATGGAGGCGTGAGATGATTGCTATCCATGCTCTACTGGAGGGAAAACGTGGTTCCAGTAACTAGATAGTTGAAGTTCATAGATCGGAGTCTACAGACGCAGATGCAAACAGGGCCAAGGCGAGAAGAGCAGTTCAGCAGCAAGTGCAGTCAGGGTTCCAGGAAAAGCATGCAGGCATTCCCAGTCAGCTCTGGTCATTTCCAGGAAGACACAGCCCAGCGTGGCCTCTACTGTATTTTCTCACAGAAGTTCACAGTCTGACTTTTTCACATATAACCTTTTTATTGTTAGTCAATGGTTCTGAAAAAAGTGTAAAATATTCTCCTGGCACTCAGCTGCCAGTGTGCAGCTTCTGGTAGTGAGGAATAAAGTGAACAGCTCTGCTAAGACTGCCCTATTCATTAGGAAATGGAAGACTGTGCGTAGTTCAGGGCCTTGCTACTTAGCAGTGTATCCAGAGCTCAGCAGACTCGGTATTAGCCGTGACTGAGTCCAGAACCTCAGTCCTCATCCTAGGTTTCTTGAATTATGGTCCATGAGTTATCAAGGTTCCTGAGTGGCTGGTCTGCACATAGGGTTTATGATGATAATGATAACCTGCATGAATATAGTGTGGGAACATGTCTAAAAAAATAAAAAGGCCTCCAGCATGATTGACTATCAAGTAGCATGTGATGGGGTTCACTGTCTGTCCTCACTTTGCTGTGGTTTGTCTATCACCTCCCTCCTTTCCCCTCTTGCTGCTCTCATTAGTTGTGGTCAGTGAGCATCGAACTGAGGCCTTCCAGCAAACAGCAAAAGAGCCACAGGAAAGGGAGGGCTTTAGGAATTGCTTACACTCTTGCTCCAGATGGTCCTGGTTTCCTTTGCCTGCAGTTCCTTGTAGCACGATTAGTAAAAACTCAGAGACAGATATTGGGGTTCAACCTGAAGATTAGAAAAAGCCAGTTAGTCCCTGGCTCTTACTACTACCTCAGTCTGAAATGGCTATCCTGCCTCCAGATGTCTCAGAATTAGACTGTGTCTGAGAGCTGTCTCCTCCCATTTTATATTTCCCTCTAGGACTGGGATTAAAGTTGTGTACCACTACTGCCCCATTTCAATGGCAAACTAGTATGGCTAATGTAATTAAAGGTGTGTGTCACCACTGCCTGGTCTGTTTAGCTGACCAGTGAGGTTGTTTTACTCTCTGGTCTTCAGGCAAGCTTTATTTATTAAAATACAAATGAAATATCAGTACAGTTCCTGCTGTTTCCTTAGTCAGCATCTTGCCTGTTTGTCTGTAGTTGCTGCTGTTAATATTCATTCATTTTGTTGTTTTGTTTTGCCTCAGTCCTTTGCCCATCATTGTTAGAATTAGAAGTCCCAGTCTAAGATGAGTCCCTGACTCAGATGCAGCATCCTTTGAGGAGACTTCATCTTCTCAGCTCTCACAAACTCCTATCTAGTCTAACGGACATTATTTAAGCAATAACGATAGGAAAAGAGACTGTCCATATTCATCTCACATATCATTTTTCAGGCATTTTCTATCCATTATTAGCTGAATATATGAGACACAGAAGCCAGAGATATGGGGAACCAATTCTTAAATGTATTGACATTTGAGTCTGAAATAGAAACATAATTTCTCTTTGTAAGTAGCTCAAGATAACACTTCTGTCAAATCCAGCCAAGTTGCTGTGGACTTTGATGGCTCCGTATTCACTAAGATAGAAAACAACCTATTCTTTTGGGTATAAACCTCACATTTTGAAAATGCATTTAATCCAAGATAGCATCTTTGAAAATAATATCTCTGAAAACTGTGTCATCAATTTTTGATGTTATTCCTCCCCCAGCTTTATTATAAATTGGGGGATTCAGACGCCTTTATTTGTTGGCTTAGCAATGTCAGGTTTCCTACGTGTAAGTGACCCTGAGTTCTCAAAACCAGAGGAGCCCTGCTGTTAAAAATGACAGAAAGATCACTAGACTTTGTGTTCAAGATCGTTTGGAAAAGCAAATACGCGGACTCCAGTCTTGGGGGGAGTTTCCTGGTTTGCTTTCTATTGCTGTGATAAACACAAGGACCAAAAGCCACCTGGGGAAGAGAAATCATATTTCTTGTTTGTTTGTTTGCTTGCTTGCTTGTTTTTTAAGACAGGATTTCTCTGTGTTGCCTTGACTGTCCTGGAACTCACTCTGTAGACCAGGCTGACCTCAAACTCACAGAGATCCACCTGTCTCGACATCCTATGTTCTCGGATTAAAGGCGTGCGCCACCAACACCCAATCTCTTAAAACTTACAGTCGATTTCTGAGGGAAAGCAAAGCAGGAATTCAAGGGGGGAACCTGGAGATGGAAACTAAAACAGAGACCACAGAGAAACTCTGATTTAATAGCTTGTTCTCATGGCTTGTTCAGTTTGCTTTGTTATAAAGCCCAGGATCATCTATTAAGAGGTGGCCCCGCCCACAATGGGTTGAGCTCTCTCACATCAACCATTAATCATAATAATAGCCCACAGGTCACTCTGACGGAGGTATTTACTCACTGTGATGCCCCCTTTCCATGTAAACCTAGCTTGTGTAATTGCCAATAAACAAAATCCTAAACACAGCATGGAGTTAAATAAGTTACTTAAAGGTTGCCTCTGTCTCCTGGGGAGACAGGTGTCCAGCAGATGCAGATCATTTCTTCATCTCTTCTCATTTTCATTTCAGACTACGTATTCAGAAGAAATGCTGTCAGGTTAGAGAAAGGAACTAAAGAATGCTGGTTAGCAAAGTCAGTGGCCTGTGCTTGGTTTTCAGTTTGATGAAGGTTGTGCTTATTTTGTTTTAATAAATATCTAAATGCTAGAAAATATTATTAATTACAGAACTGTCTTTCTTCCTCTCTTTTTCCTTGTTTTTGTTTTCCTTCAGACTTCAATAAAGATATAAACTGTCAGAGTTTGAATTTAATTTAAGAGTCACTTATTCCTTCTCCTCACTTTGCTCCCCCCAAATCCAGATGTATATCTTTGTAGAAGAACCCAGTATCCGGTTTGCAGAATAATTATGGGCTGCTTCAATTCAGCTATGGAAGGAAAGTCCTACCTCCCATAGAACTCCAAATGACTCTGACTTTTTTGAATTTTTACTGTGTGAATGACTAAACTAACAAAGCTGTTTGTGACTCCCTGGCAAGGTTGTGTTTGTCCCTTTTGCTGGTATCCTTCCTCACTCTATTCAGGAAGAGTGAAGATTTGTGGTTGTGGTCTTCGGACCAGTGTTCATTTTGATGAATGTTTACCCCAGGATCCCTCCAGAGCCAACATAAAGTCAACTGGAAGAGTCATCTCTTCCCAGTTAGGTCTGGCAAACTTCAAGGACGAGTGTAGACACTAACATGTGCTTCCATGTAGAAAACATCTACCTAATGACGTCTCCAGGCAGCCTCCAAAATATAGCTTCTTTCGACTGATAGTTTCCTGGAGAGAGAATGCTAAGTAAGTAGTCTTTTGTGCTTCCCAGAAAAAGTGGCATCTGGGAAAAATGGAACTAAAGGCTTGAAACATTCAGCAGGAGCTCCTGGTCAACCACACAGATTATTATAGTGTTTGTTATATTACAAGGAAATCAACGAGAGACAGGTAGCTGCCTCTGGTCAAAGACCAAGACTTCCGGATTAACAGTCTGAACAGTCTGTATTTCTCTGTTATCCCACTAGACTGTCCATTATCTATTTTTTTTTCATTTTGCATCCCACCGCTGCCACATAGTGTTGAACACATAAATACTGGGCACTGAATTCAAAATTTATTGTATGTAAACAGTTTTTTACTTTTTCTCTTAAAACTTTGTTTTTTTTACAAAGTAAAGATATCAATATTTTCTTCAGTTGTATCCTTAAATCAAATTAGGTTTGCTAAATAATAGGCATCTTTGTTCTTCAAAACAAAGGAGTGGTTACATAGTCAAACCAACTGTAGACCTGCTTCTTCTTGGCCGTCATCTGCAGATGCTTCATGCAGACACAGTCTGCATTGTGCCTGAATCAAAAGTTTCAACTCAGACCAGACAAAGGCTCATAGAACACTTTACCTCTATGTCTAATAGTACAAAGCCATCATTAACCTGTGGGTTGGGGAGGAATGGACATGGAATAAAGGGATAAGGGTAAGTTTATCTATTGTCTAGTGATATACAGACCATAATATTAGATGATAGGCCAAAATGCCATGATTGATCTGTTCATTGGTCTCCTGTAGGTCTAACATTAGTCTGGTTACTTACTATTATGTCAGGAGCATCTGAGAACAAAGTCTAGATAGACCTTCTTTAAGAGATACTTGGGTTGCTAGGCATGGCAAGCAAGAGCAGTGATGGCAAAGCTCAGGAACATTGTGAAATCATTTCTAGATGAAAGAAGATGTTTTAGATGCTGTTGTCTTTTAAAGTATTGGAGCAATTTCTTTTCCATTTGGCTAGTGGATGTTTTGTTAGACTCAGAGAACTCTGTCCACTCTGAAAAGTGGACTGAATTATTATGAAAGAAGTTCACCCCACACCCTCAAAGGAATTTCAAGCCACAGGTTGTGTTAGTGCAACACAAGCAAAACGGGCTTCTGCAAGCGTTCCATTCTAGATTTCAAATCGTTCAAAGGCCGTTGACACAGTTGAAAAAGAAGCGGGGCAAAGAAATGCTGTTTGATTTTCATCTGTCACAAGATGAATTGTTCCCTCTATCTTGTCATTAATAATGACAACATATTTTAAGGTCATCAATCAAAGCGCAACTAACGTGACGTCTTAACTTGAACTAAATATGTTTTACACATCTGCATTATTTACCAGCTGACTGCTTGCCGGGCTATTGATCTGACTGGGGAAAATTCAGAGAGCTGCCTTTTCTTGTCATTTTCATTCTGTCGTACCCAGCGGTTGTTTTCAGGGTTCCAAATGGTACAGCTGGAAAAGAAAAATAAGCGTTAGAGATTACAAAACGAGATGAAATTTCCCCGTGCATGATATATTAGGTAAATTATATTCAAAATCACAGGCCTTTTTTTTCCCCTTTGCTGAGAAAAGCTTCAGGGGATTGACATGGATTGCCAGTTCAGGTGAATTTAGGAAAAATAAAAATCACATCCCTGGTTCTGCTGCCAGGTGGCTTCAATGTGGCTTCTGCTAAGTCACTGACCTGACCAGGTCTTGATCCCTATTGTTCTGTAAGTGTTGATTCTGGACCAAATTACTGGGCTGTTTCTTTCTCCCCTCATTCTAAACAACTGGTTCCAAACAGTGCTTTAGTTTCACTCTTAGAGAAAGATGGCAGAGCACAGAATAAGGCTGTGACAGGTCCCTTCGCCTGTGCAAGGGGGACAGTAGGAGGTGATTCCCTCCCTCCCAGCAGGATGAAAACAAATGAGATGATGGTCAAGCATGTTCTTTCAAAGGTGAAAAGTCATGGCCAACGGTCACAGGTTCATTCACGGCCTCTCTTCTGCTTTTGCCTGGGTAAATTTTATAATTTTATTCAAAAACACATCTTAAAATTATTATTCTAATTGTGTGTGAGGGCACACATGCCACAATACATGTGGAAGGCAGAGGACAACATAGGGTTACTTCTTTCACTTTTTTTAGGTTCTGGGGACCGAATTCAGGTCCCCAGGACTATGAGACAAGCATTTTATCCACACAGATGTCATTCTGACTCCCTCCACTTGAGATCTTTCTGGCAGGCTTCTCATTATTATTCATCAGAGGATATGTGCATGGCTATGTATGCATTATATGTATCACACACAGTACTCGCATACGTACACACACATATTTCACATCAGATAATCTAAGCTGATATGATTGAGTCCAAAACACCCAAATTTCTTACATTATTCTGTTAATTAGCATTAACGTGTTCCTTTAGTAAACAAAGAATTTCTTCTGGGGTTTTTACAATATTTCAAATGAAAATCTTGAGGGTTCATTTTGGCATGTTCTACAAACTTCTTAGAACCTTCCAGGTGACCAACATCAGATATGACCTAATAAAAGGATAAATTGTCCATCTATTACTACTAATGTGCTCCAAGAACTATGTATCCTAATTTAGGGTATCTTACTAGTGTGGCTTAGGGCCAACAACAATGGCACCACCAAGGACCAGATCAGAAATGCAGAATCTTGGACCCCACACAAGCCCTCTCTTTCCGTGTATTTGGCTTAAACATCGGAGCACAAGAAATGATGATTTAGAAAACTTGTGTTGGACCCTGAGCACATCTTAAAACAAAGGACAAACTTTAACTATATGATACTGGGTGCCACCTACAGAAAGTCTGCCTCGTTTTATCAGAAGTCAGCCAGTATCACAGCCGTCACATGGTTCATATTCGTCATCATAGTCTTTACATGATTCTTATATGCAGCAGAGTTTGTGTCCCTGTGAATCAGGAAAGTCACTGAACTTTATCCGCAGCACACACATTACTTCCAATTGTTTTGACAGCCATTTGTCTCTTCTAAGTTGTAACTCTGTTCTTTTTCTCCCATGATCATATCTGATCCTAAGCAACCTAATGCCTTCTTCCTCCTGACCACAATTCCCCTTCTCAGGGCCTGCGGTCCGTCAGTGAGTGTGGGTGAACTTGTGTTGTCTTCAGGATTCCTCTCTGCCTTGCACAAGTATACTTGCAATCACTGACACTGAGAGATAGGTGTGCTCCTTGCTGGACAACAGCTCCTTTTTACATTTGAATGGCTAAGAACTGCGCTAGACAGGGGATGTGATAAGCATAAAATCAGGATGCCTTGTCACGTTCTGCCTATATGCCTTTCATGCTTTGGACCAGATTTCTTTTCTCTTCAACATTCAGTATTGCAATTATGCCCATTTTATATTCATGTTAGGGCTTATATCATCTTTCTTCACAGAAGGGAGTCTTGCTCCCCGACAGGCAACTATGTAGTTTTCTGTAGCCGCAGGAACTAGCTCAAAACTGCAAGAATGAGTGAAGCTTCCAGAAGATGCCAGGAGAGTGACAGGATGGAGACAGATGCAAGAAAAAATGGATTCATCATTCTCCCAACAGTCTCAAGGTCACAGACTGGGATCCCATCCAGGATTAAATAGCAATGTATTTTATCACAGCTTACTGTCTGTAGTATTTTTCCCTCTTGAAAAATCAAGGTGGGTAGTGGTAGATCCACACGAAGCTACATGCAGGACTGGTTGGAAGGAAATCATGAAATAGGACTCCTACAACTGCAGTCCACACCCAGAGGGAACACCTCTGGGCATATCTAATCCTGAAATAGATAAGATCATCTCCACCAGAAACAAAAGACATAGTGATGGACTTTAAAGCGGGGAAACTAAGACACGGCTATGTTAGATTTCATTCTTAATAAAAAATAGTAAAAAGGAAATGTTTTAAAATCTCATTTATATTAATTGTTCGTTTTACCTGTTTATAAAATGAGAACCATGATGGATGTCCAACTGAGTGCTCTCTCTCTCTTCTCTTTTACACACACACACACACACACACACACACTCTCACACACACACACACACACACACAAACACACACAAGTCTCAGTGAAAGTATAACATATGGGGTGATAATACTCCCCCCAAGAGCCATAGAATATTTAGCAAAACCCCCAGTAGCAGACGTGAGAAATTCCTTTGAATTGTTGTCTAGAGGAGTCCAGGAGACTCCCAGAACAATATAGGTCATTGCTGCTGCCTGTGGTTGCCATGTAGAAGTTTAAGGTAAGTCCCTATTGCTGAAGACATGACACTCTTGAGTCGCTGGGCTCTGAGGATTTGTGCTGGAGTTGACTAGAAAGCCTCCTTCTTGAAGCTGGTTTTTATTCTACCACAAGATGCTGTGCTAAGGGAGGAATGCAATTGATAGTCCTACCCATTTGTGGTGGCTGTGAAGCACGACAATGGCCAGCATGGCCAGAGATCCCCAATGGTGCGATAGTGGCACTTAGGTTTTGGCAGTAACCAACAGAAATCTAACTGAACTCAATAAGGCCTGCTTAATAAAAGAAAAATCATGTCTAAAATTGGAAACCTACAAGTACAGATGGCTAGTGAAGTCATGGATCTTAAAGGGGAATCCGCTTTTTCCACTTCCTTACACCAGTATTGTTCCTGGCTGCATTCTAAACACTTAGAGTGTAGGTAAGTGTAGATCTTACACCTTATCCAAGAAGATCCTTTTGGCTGCAGCAGGAGACTGTTACAGAAAACCACAACTAGTAAAAATACATAATAACACCTTATGGGAGCATGCTTAGCCCCAACTGATATATCTACAAAAATGCTACTATACCTAAGACTTAGGGAACATTGCAGAAAGAGGGTGGGGGATGCAAAGATTGGAAGAGCCAGAGGATCAGGAAGTCTCACATGAGATTGTGCCTTTCACCTGTGACAGGGAAGCTGCACCCATAAACCTCAACATCATGGCTGGCTAAACAAGACCTGAACAATCCCAGCACCAGTTGTGGCATCCCAGTGTGGACAAGCGGGAAATCCCACAGGTCCCTACCCTTAGATGAAGGGTTACAAGCAGTTAACTACCAAGAGGGAGGATTAGTCTTTCCTAGGAATGAGCCCCTGACTGGTTATCCAATACCAAATGCTTAGCTCTAAAAACATAAACAAACATTCAGGTAATGCTAAAAGGACCCAGCAGGCTATATTCACATGTTTATTCATTTACATGCATCTGTAACAATAGTTAAAGATGAGGCCATGAGCTGGCGCGGGGGTAGGCATGGAGAGGTAGCAGTGGGAGTAAAGAGATGATGTCCTTGTATTTTAATTAAAAAATAATAAAAAGAATTTATAAATGGAGCTCAACACAGAACAGGCCTATCTCATGTCCCAGTAGTAAGCGGCAGATGGTGGTGGCTCTAAGATTACCAGTGCCTGAGTTTTATTTGTTTGTCCATGAGGTTTTTTGTTTGTTTGTTTACTTGTTTTTCTTATGTCAAGAAGAAACTGCCTTGAATAAAACAGAATTTACAGTTCAGAACAGCAATCCGAAGTTGAAAGCTCACATTGCGCTGGGGCTCTCTGAACAGGATCCTTGTCTGGATGCATCATTCAGGTTCAACAAATAAGTCAGCTGACTCTCCCAGCCTGTCCCGATCCCTCTAAGTCCCCAAAGCCAAGCATCTCCCTGCCAGCTTGAACCTCTCACAGGCACAATGCTTCTCCTGTCTTGGGTGACTTTTCCCTTCCTAAGGGTAGAAACCATGTGTTGAACTAGTTTTGTATTTTTCACAGGACTCAGCAGAGACTTTTATGAGAGAAAATGCTTACTAGTGTCATGGAATATAACTAACAGTGACGGGGGGAGAGGATTATGAATTTGACACCCATAAAAACCACATGGTCTCACAGACACCCAAAGGTACATATAATTCTGCCATCCAGAGTCCACTTCGCCATCTCATGCACCTAATCATAATGAAGCAAAATTGCTATTTGAAGCTCTTCTTTGTGAACCCCAGTGAGACATGGGCATCTTCAAAGCATTCCAGTGATCTGAAATCGATTCATGTCCCACCCCAGCTCTCTGTCTGGAGAAAACGTGAGTCCCCTCCTCACCAGATGCCTGGGAGCAACTTGTCTCAATTTCTTCATTTTCCAGTCTCTTTTCTACCCGCTATGGTCTCACTTTACACTCTAATGGCCCTAATTAATTGGTCCTCTTGACACCTTAACTTCTCTGACCTCATTAGCACATCTTCTCCCTTTGACTCCTGTAAAGCCCTCATCTCTGGAGACAGAGTCCTAGCTTCTCTGTTTTCCTCATTCTCCTTTAACTCTTTTGAAGTGACAGGGTCCCTGGGCCTCCATCATGGGCCTTCTCTTGCATGTTTTTCTAGACTTTTATCTACAGCCAAGGCTAGACAAATACACCTCAAATATTTGCTCTCAGTTCCAAGTCCGAAGCAAACCTTCCACTGATCTATTTCAGACACGCAACAGCCTATCTCACTACTCCAGACTCAACATTTCTAAAACAGAACTTCTGTAAGATACAGCTCCCTCAGATTTCCCCAGCACTCAGAGTTGTGCATGTAAGCTGTCTTCTCTCTAGAGCATTTAGTCACACTGTGAATAAAATGTAAGTTACAAATGGGCTAATCACACTCTAAGTGTAATCTCCGTGAGAGCAGGAGTAATATCTACTTATAATTATTTGTTGAATGAAGAAGTTTAGTGTTCAAATTAATGAATTCCTGAGTGAGGAAATGAATAAAATTGGCTAGAAGACCCAAACCCATGCAGCACAGCACTAAGAGCTTGTGAGCTCTTCAGTGGGACATGGCTATCAAATGGAGGCCCAGTAAAAACAGTGTAATACTGGCATCATCTACCGCACATAAACAAATAAATAGGAAACTGCAAATTCAAAAGGAAACATTTAGGCAGAGGGTTTAGAAATCCATGGGCTGAAGAGACAACTTAGGGCACTGTTCTTCCAGACAACCTGACTTGGTTCACAGCCCCCACACTGAGTGGTTCCCAACTGCCTATAACTCCAGATGTATGGGGCCCAACATCTTCTTCTGGATTCAACAGGTCCCTGCACTCACATGTACATAATTACACACAGAAATGCACATATACATGTTGTGGAATATTATTTTAACTATGTAAGGATGTGGTGCGTTTGTTTATGCTGCAGACTATGACTTTAACAGTGTAAAGGTGGGTTGCATTTGTTCATGCTGCATTTGTTTAATGATGTGAGGATGTGTGTTTAGCTATGTAAAGATGTACTGCATCCGTTTAATTATGTAAAGATGTGTTTTATTTGTTTCACCTTGCCTGCCTAAGGCACCTGATTGGTCTAAAAAAAGATGAACAGCCAATAGCTAGGCAGGGGAGGGATAGGTGGGGCTGGCAGGCAGAGAGAATAAATAAGAGAAGAATGAGAGAAGAGAGGAGTAGAGAACAAGAGAGAAAGAAAGGGAAGTGCCTGGGGTCTGTCAGGAGCCACCAGCCAGCAAAGACAGAGAAGGACGTGCAGAAAGAAAGGTAAAAAGCCTGGAGGCAAAAGGTAGATAAAGAGAAACAGGTTACTTTAAGTTAAAAGCACTAGCCAGAAATGAGACTAAGCTAGGCTGAGCATTCAAAACTAATAATAATTCTCTGTATCATGATTTGGGAGCTGGTCAGTGCTCCCCCCCCCAAAGAAAGCCTGGTACATATAAACATAATTATAAATAAAATAAATTTCTAAAATAATGTTCAGAAATTCATGTGCACATTGATTCTGGGGCCTGTGGGTTCCAGATTTCCTCACTAGTGAGTGATCTATGTCTGTCTGTTTCTTGTGCTCAGGAAGATACGTGATCCTGAAATATCACGTATCTTCAATACGTTAATGTTGAAGTGTTAATGAAAATAACCCATGCTTCCCTTTCTTAGCCATTAAGGGTTCAATGCAAAAACCCTTCTTTCTTGGTGATGTGGACATAGTTTGGTAATGGTTATTTTTAAAAAGAGAAAAGAAGGAGAGAGAAATTTTTAAAAATATGGAGATGAAAATGACATATTTTGAAATTATCCAAGCAACTGAACGTTCTAGAACCTTTTGTTTTGAAACTTTTCTCAGCCTTCAGGTATGTAGTTTAGAGAGTGTGAGAGATGATAAAGAAATTGAAAATTTGTACATGCGTCATGAGCACTCAGTAAAGTGCACTGAGCATTTTCCCAAATCCCCTTGCCCAGTGCCCTCCATTAGAACAAGTGACATTCTGCCATGTTGTTTCTCTAGTGACCCGCAGATTTCCACCCTGCGGTCTCCACATCACCTGCGCTCCACTGTCCAAAGGCTAGCACCTGTGGGCAGCATGCTCCTGAGAGCCCAACTGAAACCTGTGTCATCAACAGCTATGCTTGATGAGGCAGCTCCTGCCACTGCCCACCCCTCACTTGGAGGCCACTAATTTCAGGGACCCCTGGCGACCTCTAACTTGGGTTTGCCATTCTGAGACACCAGAAACGGTTTCTGTGAAGGGCTGACAGAAGACAGCCCTCTGTGAAAATATATGACTGCTAATGAGTTCACTTTTTAACCTCCCCGTTAACATAATCATAACTAATTGTCTTATTAATAACAGTGTAGCAATGACAATAGCGTGTCACTATATGAAGAGCAGAATAAGAATAACTTATTGCCGTTAGCAGTGATACTGACTTTTGTTAGATCAGTAAGAGTAAAAATGACCACAATGAGTGCATACTATGCTGGGTTCAGTTCTGAGATTTTCATTTCTGCATTGCTTTATTTATGTATTTATATGCTAATTCAAGGAAGTAACTGTGATTATGATTACTTTTGTCCGGTAGTTCATCTGGAGTAAATTATTAATTTACATTTTCAAAGCAGATGTGCGTGCATCTCCACCCACACACTGATTTCAGTATTCCAAAGCAGTGCAAAGCTGTGCTGAACGTTTGTGTTTGTCCACCCAGATTCAATTCAATGGCGGCTCACTGTGTGACTATTTAACCTCTATGACTCTTGATTGTCTCATTTGTGAAGGGGATAATTACAATGCCTTCCTCAGAGGATTGTGAGGATTAAATAGCACAGTGACTATCTATTGTCTGTAACAGAACTCACTAATGTACATTATTGTTTGTTTCTACCACGGCCATTATTTTAAAAGAATTGGAAAAATGCAGTAAAGCAGAAGAAAAGTTCACATTTAATTCCTTTTATGTAACTGCTATTAACACTAATAACGGATCCTGTGCTGTTCTATTTTTCTTTCTATCGCTGTGATAAAGACCATGACCAGAAGGAACTTTGGGAGTTGTAGGAGTGGGATGGAATGGTAGGGGTGTTTGGGTGTGGCGTAGTCAGGGAGTAGGATGTGGGGTCTTAGACCTTACTGGGGCAGGGAGGGAATGAAGAAAAGACAGGCAGATGGACACAGGGACAGAAAGCTGGGATCACGTGGTCTGGACTCTCAGATAGAGAAACCACAGCACTCCAGAAGTATAGCATGGATCATGAGAGCAGTCTTCAGTCTGAAAACACCCCTGGGAGAAAACTGTGGTGAGCATTTTCTGCACATACTATCAATCTCCACACGCGGAACCCCCAAGGAAGGCTTTGGCATTTCCCTTATGATCTTACGTGGGGAAGGCTATGCTATCCCCATGGAGTTGACGTTTCTGTTATTGACTGTGCCTATATCAACAACGTACACCCACTCAGGATCTCATACACTTAGGGCTTCCTCTGTTCCTCACCAATAATGAGAGCCAGATCACACCTGAGACTTTGAGAACCTCACACTCGATGTTTGAGGACTGTGGCATGCAGGCCTGCTTTGTGGGGGTTTCTTTCCTGCCCAATTCCCACCGCGGTAAACCCCCAAAGAAATTACACAGAGGTCTATATTAATGATAAACTGATTGGCCCATTAGCTCAGGCTTCGTATTAGCTCTTATAGCTTATATTAACCCATTATTCTTATCTGTTAGCCACATGGCTCAGTATCTTTTTCAGCAGGGCAGGTCACATCCTGCTTCTTCTGTGATTTGGGCAGGACTCCAAAAAGAGCTTCCTTCTTCCCAGAATACCCCTGTTCTCATTGCCCCACCTCTACTTCCTGTCTGGTTTTCCCGCCTATACTTCCTGCCTGGCTATCAGCCAATCAGCATTTATTAAAAATACCATTGAAAGAATATAGACTTGTCCCACACCTGAGGATAGGCACTTCAACATCCAAAGTAGTCCCAGAATAGCTGTCTCTTACTGGAGAGACAGCCAGCAGATTCAATCCTCAAGGCTGGGACCTCTGTAGTCCCAGAATGGTGCTAGAGACCTGGAAAGTGCTTGGAGAGCCATTGGTCCTTAACCCAAGATGAAAGCTTGAAATCTCGGGTTCTGCTATCAGTGAAGGCATCAGCAGCAGAAGCAACAGCAGGGTAAATCACTGGTGTGATGGGAAGCCAAGCCAGCAAGAGATGATTTTCCTTCTAGCTACCGGGATAAGGAGCTGAAAGTGCCGCCCACAGTCAGGGTGTGCCGGTGCACATTCATCAAGGCAGTTCCTCCGGGGACAGTCCCTACTCAAGGGATTTTAATTTGTGACAAGCTGGCATAAGAACCAGTCTGATAAAAGAAAAGGGTTTATTTGGCTTAGAATTCCATGTCATTGTTCATTATCAAGGGAAGTCAGAGCAGGCACCTGGAGGCAGGAACTGAAGCAGAGATCAAGGCCTGCTCAGTTTGCTTCCTTATATTATCTAGGAGAGCCTGGCCTGGGGTGGCACCACCTGATGCCTAAATTTATTCAACTTTAGAAATTTTAAATTTTTTATTTATTAAGTTTTGGGTACATTTTCTGTACCCAAATATTCTTGCATATAATTTTAATGGTTGAGTATTGGTCAGCCATATATGCTGTAACTTTTTTGGAACTGTTGCTATAATAAGTATTTATGATCTGAAACAAACTGAATATATATATATATGTATATATATATATATATTTCAAAACAGATTTGATAATTTATTGATATTAATCCATAGAAAAAATTGATGAAATACAGACTATCTTAACAGTACCTTTAGGGTGAATTGCCATATTGACTTATATAAGGACATCAGTTTTGTTTGTAGCAATTGTATAAACAGGACTTTTAGCTTCCTCTTAGCTTCACTAAGCATAGGTAGCAAGTGTGTGTGTACTTTTCTCTGATCCAAATTCATGACTTCTGAAAAATATGCAGTAAGTATATTTCAACTCTGAGTTTCTTCTTCTCTAAAATTAGCTAGTAGATACAGACCTCAGAGATGCGATCTGTTCATGATGTTTATCGTGTTTCTGTATGTGTTGGTGTTCAGTGTGTGAAACACATTTCAAATAAGACAGGAACTTTGTGAAGCCAGGATGTGAAAAGGACTGAAAGCAAGAATAATGAAGACCATTCCTCTATCTAGGATGTAATTGTCCAAAATGTCACAGGAATGACCATACTGGTAGATTCCCACTAAGGGAATTATTGTTGGTGACAGATATTATTTACATGTCTGCTTATTTTTATTTTTGTTCATACCACTAAACCATATGGTCAATGAAGGCACAGATCTTGGTTTGTTAATTCTTAGTAGAAGACCTGACATAGCTGGTGTTCAACAAAAATACATATTGAACAACAACAACAAAATAATGAAGGTTCCCTGGATCTGGTGGGAGATTTTTATTTGGTAGCCAGTATGTAGCTCCCTGGGAAAATTATCCAGACTGAGGCCCTTGAACTTGCCTCTTAATAGCTCCTGTGGTCAAATCCCTACTGGAATAGTGTTTACCAATATTGAATACAATTCGATCTGGTTAAGATTCAGTTCCTACCCTGGAATCCATACTCTGCAAGTCATGTTGAGTGTCTTATCTAAAGTTCACCGTGGATCCACTCAAAAGTTCAATCCAGAGGATGGTGTCAGCCTTAAGGTTTTAAGGATATTCCAAACATGACCCTTGGACTGTCTAGAGTGATTCCTTCATGCCATGGCTAAGAGTCCATTGCATGACACAGCTTATCAGTATAGTGGAGAACATAAAGCCATTCTTCAGGCAACACGTTCTGGTGGCTAAAATCCCCGGCATCAGAACCAGGCTGTCTCCATTTATCCTACTTAATTTGCTGTATTAGATAGGTTACTGCATCCCACTGTATAAATATTGTCAACCTTACAGGATCAACTGCGGATTAAGTTAATTAAAGCACCTAAACAAATCCCATCTCCACCTTCCAGGAGCAGTAGGGAAGCAGCTCCCTGAGAGGGCCGAGAGCACTGGGCACCAGAGGTTGCTTCTTTTATGCATTCTCTAATGTCTCCATGGGCCGTTATTGTTCCCCTATCTGATGAATCAAGGTCCTGAAGGTTCGATGGTTTTGATAATACCCTGAGTCACATGGCTTGTATGTGATAGTAGCTGTTCAAACACAGCTCTGTCTGAACTATCTCCTTGTGGAGGTAGTTCTCTTAAGAGAATTGAAAGCGTTGGCATCACTGTGGAAATCGTGAGGTTCTATTAGCTGATATTTAGCCGTTTCTTAGTCACGCTCACAACCTCAGCACATTCTTTAAAAAGTAAACCTCAAGTGCACATGAGGATCTCAGCATCTGTCTAGAGTCTGGGTAGCCTGCAGTTCCTCAGGACTGTCACTGGCTTTAAATTATATTGCTACTGAGCGCCTATTCACCGTTCTCTAAATTCTCTCTACTAGGGTTTAAGCAAAAAGACCAATCCTTTAAATAAATAAATACAAACTTTAAGGTTTCCATTAGCACATATTATCTAAGTGGAATAGTGGGTTCATAATGATACTTTCATAAATGTGTTTGATGTATTTTGGTCATATTACCCTCTCTTGTTTCTTTTCCTCTCCAGCTGATGTCCTTTCCCTTCTTAGCTAGTACCCTTTGTACTTTCATTTCTTAATTTTATTTCAGATTATTGTTTTTCCATTTTGGTGAATGAGCTTAATTAAGGTTCCTGACAGAAGGCACGTGAGTGATGTGTTATTCGCAGGAGCACCGGCACCTTAACCCATGTCTCTTCCGCTTTCCCCTGGAGAGGTGCTTCAGGTTTTCCATGAGAGTAGTGTTAGCTCACAGAAGACACTCTCCGCCACCTCAGGACTCGGTACAGGCTTTTGCCCAGGTTTTCAGTACCAGATGTGAATCCCTTCCAGTGAAGTAGTCTTCTCACCACTGTGGCAGGCTTGAACTTTGAACCCTTTCCAGGCACTCCTAGCAGATAAAGCAAGAGAAACTGGAAAGAAATCCATTTCCAGACAGCAACACAGCTCCTGTGTTTGTAGGCATGATTTGCTGTGCCACTTTGGGCACTTTTTGACATCCCTGAAGCTTACTTTATTTTCCATGGCATAGGCTAGCAAATACTCCATTGCCACTCGCTAGGTGAATGGGTTGTGACATTCAGTGAATGAACTGTTCAGAGCAGGAATACCATAGTAGCCGTGAGTTGGCAGGTTTTGGTGGTTTATGCATGGTACATATCCAGGAAACACATCAGACTCTTCTCTGAGACAGCCTAGGCTTGCGCAGACTCCAGCTTGATGTTTGAAGGTCCCTTTGTCTCTCTTCTACAGGTTAATTATGTATGGCTTTGTGAAGGCCATGGTGCACGCTGGCCAGCTGAAGAGCGGGGACTTCCATTTCACTGACTGCTTGTTTTTTGGGTCACTGATGTCTGCTACAGATCCAGGTAACTGTTCAAATAATGCATTTCTTTTTTTTTTTTTTTTGAAGAATCAAGCATTGGAATGGACGGTTTCTCAACAGGTGGTCATCTAGTAGTCTCCCTGGCAGTAATTCTTCATTCCTCATTGCAGGCTTTGGCACATCTGCAAGTGACTTAAACAGAAAGTCAAGAAAGACAAAGAAAAGAAATAGGTGATATCAGACAGCTCCCGAGAAATTAGACAGAAAGCAATCTCCATAGTGGAAGGGACTTTTTAAAGTCATTATTGCTTCTCTTGAACTTAGAGCCATTCGCAACTGTTGTCGTTAAGTTTGCCTCTATTTGAAATATCTTCTGTCAAAAGTTATCTGTTAAATTAAATGATTTAAAGTTTCTTTTAAAATTGTTTGCTCTGGAACTTTCTAAACATGTCAAGGATAAGGAGCAGAGTAAATATGATTGCCAGCCGCCCCTTAGGAGTCAAATATGAGCACAGGTTCTCCATCCACTCCTGTTTATTACGATGGTATCGCATTAAAGTAAGCATCAAGTATCTTATTTTGGTATATAAATACCCTGAAAGCAACCCTTGTTGCCATTATAAAGCTACAACTATTTGTGATCATAATTTAATAATATTAAACCTCCAGTCACTGTTTAAATATCCTCAGTTCATTTCTTCCTATTGCAGTTATTGGTTTGGTAGTAGTTTATATGAAACATAGCTGAAGATGACATGTAATTAGTTACGGTGTCCCCAAGTGCCCAGTGTTTCTTATGGTTAAAGCTAGAGGCTTTATTAATCAGAATCGGGCTCAACCTTTTCCTGTCATGATGTAAAAATGATGCTTGGGAAACCACATCAGAAGGTAAGTGGTGACTGGTGATTCTGCTGTCAGCTTAATCCAGCACAGCCATGAGTTGCCATTCCAGCAAAGAATGCCAGGATGCACCAGAGGAATGGCATGGGTCTCTTATATGTTATAATGAAAGAGGAAGCTCACTGAGGGTGTGCAGGCTAGTTTTTGTGCCAGCTCGACACAAGCTGGAGTCATCAGAGAGGAGGTACCTGGTACCTCGATTGAAAAAAAAAATGCTTCCGTAAGATTGAGCTATCCGCAGGGAAACCTATAGGACATTTTCTCAATTACTGATTGATGGAGGAGGGCCCAGCCCATTGTTGGTGCGGCTGCCCCTGGGCTATCGGTTTTGGGTTCTATAAGAAAGCAGGCTGAGCAAGCCACGAGGGAAAAGCAAGTAAGCAGCACCCCTTCATGCCCTCTGCATCAGCTCCTGCCTCCGGATTCCTGCCCTGCTTGAGTTCCTGTTTGTTTCCTTCAGTAATAACCAGCAATGTGGAAGTGTAAACCAAATAACCCCTTTCCTTCCTGAGTTGTTTTGGTCAGGGTGTTTCACCGCAGCAATAGTAACCCTACCTAAGACAGAGGAGAACCACGTGATGTCTCAGGATGTGAGAAGAGGATGGTGATGGGTCTTGCCTTTCCATTTGTGATGTTTAGAGTGTCGAAATTTTGCTCTGGATTAGATGTGTCAGGAAGTAAAGGAATTTCATGATTATCCTTTCAGCGCAGTCTTCTCTTAAAAGAGACAGACCAGACCAAGCCTAAATCTGTAACCGGTAAAGAAGCCCCATTTCCCTCTCCGTGGTTGGGATAGACAATGTTCTGTCAGTTTGGGCTTGGATAATCCTCATTATTTATGTTTAGAGATGATTGTGTAGTTCTTGTGTTCGTTCTGCTCCACCCTGCTCACTGCTCACAGAATCATATGCCTGAGGTTGTTCTGTGGGACTGTTTATGTCCAACAGGGGACACTAGAGCTCGTGGATAGTGAAAGGCTTCTGTACCCTGATATTACAGTAATAAAACCGAATTTTTTAAAAAAAAATAAACATGTTTAATCTGAGCAAAGCAACTCCTGGGTGATCTGAGGAGGGCAGGGAGGCAGAATGTGGAGGGAGAAGAAACCATGTGGCAGGTCTGGGGGCCAGGTCTTAAATAGCCTGTAGGCATGGTCCTGAGCATCTGGGGGGGTCAGTCCTTGACAGATTTTTCTCGAAGGGGCAGGATCTGGGGTGGGTGGAGTGGGACCAGGGGGAGCTTCCACCTAAACAGATGCTAGCAGCCAACACCCCCTGAACAGCAGTGCTGGCATCAAATGAGGTATACCTGTGCTCTCTCAGGCTCAGGCTCAGAATTTAACAGTGAACCCAGCTACTTCCTAAGCACAGACATCTGACAAACTCTATAGATTGCAGATCCCTGTCTACCCATTGGCTGCTCCAGTTCTCATGATGGTCACTCCTAATTCTAATATAGTCTCCTCAAAGGAGTTTCACTGTTCAGTTATTTGAGCTCTCCATGGTTTAATATGAACAAACAATGAGATCCAAGATTATTTCCTCTAATTTACTAATTTCCCGAATAATATGTTGTTTCCATGGCACCCTCCACATGTTACCAGCATGACAGGTCTTTAACACACATCTTTCTGAAGATGTGGGTTTTAATACAGCTATTTTGTTTAATATTGGCTACTCTTTTTATACAATTAAAACATTCCATTTTCACGGGGCAGGGGAGGTCTTCATGTTTCTGGTGTGTATTTTTGGTGTGTATTTTTAACATGACTTTCACAGTCTTTGATAAACTTCTTGTATTTAGGTAGGGCTAAGGTTCCAGCCTTATCATCTATGACTTCTGTCCCTCAATTTAAAAATAGTCATTTCTCCAAGGAGCCTTGGGTCTTTTAAGAGAAAAATTTAAGGACCACTTTAGCTACTGTTTTCATTACTATTGGATAGGTCATTCTTTTTATATCTCTGTGTTTAGACAAAGTTATACAAGAAATTCCTTTTAATATTTTCAGCTCAGTCTCAGGATTATAGAGATTTTTATTGGGATGCCATGAATTTTAATTTGTATTTGCATTTTCTTCTGCTTCTTTTTCTTCCTCCTACTACATTAATATAATTTTTACTTGCTTAAAATATATACTCTCAAAATCATCTCACATACATTATTGCTAAAAATATAGCAACTGAAAAATGGCTTAAGGTTTCATGTGGTTATTTTTAGCCTTTGAGTATATCCCACTTGGGATGCAGTTAAAAGTTGTTCTGTTTTTAAATCACTTGAAATTACTCCAATGTGTGGCTAAGCCCAAGCCAATCACAATAATGTTCTTCTGCTTCACTGTGCCTTTTTGTTTTGTTTTAAGATTAGATTAAATGTCCCAAGGATTCAGAAATGAAAAACCTCTATGGGGGCGGGGAGCCTAGCTGTTAGCCCTGTCCCTTCTGCCCTGACATTTGGACATATTGGTGGTTGTTGAATTACATTTCCATCTCCAACATAAACATGCTTGTGTTTCCATACCTGCAAACATAAACACCCTCTGGTCTACACTGTGCTACACCGACTCTTTGTCTTGCTTTATTTAATTACAAGAGTTAAAGACATTGACAGCATCTAAAGAGCTCTCTTATTTCCTTTTATAGCTACAGAACAGACCACTATTTAATATATTTATTAAATAAATCACAATTATATAAATATAATATATTTATATAATAAATCACAATTGATTTATTATATCAATGGGCATGTAAGAATGTTTTCTTGTTCTTTTAAATTAGCAATTGTGCCGCAATGAACAGTTTTTAAATTAACACAGCTTTTCATGTGTTTCCCGTGTGTCTTTGGGGATGATTTCTTTCTTTTTTTTTTTTTTTTTGAAGAGCAGGCAATGCTTTATTTATTTATTTATTTATTTATTTATTTATTTAAGATTTCTGCCTCCTCCCCGCTTCTAGAAATAGATATTTCTAGATACTGAAATTCTCCCCTAAACTGTGTACCAGTTTGCATCCATGCTAGTGATCTACGGAGGTTTATTTTCTTCACAGACATGCTGAGGCAAATTTAGGATCCCCCATAGGCTACGGGATTTACATCTCCCTGTGGTCTGTCCAAGCCTTTCTCTTATGATGAGTGAGACAGAACATTTATTTACATGCTGAGGAGACATAAAGATATTTTTTTTTCAAACTCTGCTTTGGAGCCCACAGGATAGATGAGGGGATCAGAGATCCATGTGGTGTAAAGAGATAGACTGTTCCACCCCAAGGGTGAGGGACGTCTTGGCTATTCCATGACTGCTGAGAGATAGATTTCCATTGCCGTTTCCAGAATGATTCCACACAGCATTGCATGCCCCAGGAAATGCAGAGGTGGCTTGGCAACAGCCCGAAGCACAAGCTGAAGACAGAGACTTTCCTCCCTAGTGATTTTCCAGCCAGTTAAGGCCATATTCTTCAGCTAAATATGAGCATTCAGCTGTTCAGTGCCAGGTCAAATTTTGGGTCACCTTTACCCAAATGTGTGTTGCAAAGCATCATTTGCTCCCCGTCTCAACAGTGAGCTTATCGTGACAACCTGAGTTTGTTGAATTCTGACTGACTGGATTGTCTCCAAGCACTTCTGAGGTGTGTCTTAGCTTTGTTCTTCTGTTACTGGTGATGTTCTCAAGGTTCTATTTAAACAGCACAGAAAACAGACCAAAATGGTGGGAGGAGGAGGATCCAGCCTAGGAAATGATTATTTACCTGCCTCGTGTCAAACAGCTAAACAGAAGAGGCCTTTAAAGTCTCACAGCGGCTTACAGCCAGGACGGGCATGCAGAGAACCGAGTCTACCTTCTGGGTCTGGCGTGGGCCAGCTGTGCAATTTGGGCGGCTCTTTATTGCCTTAGATTGCATGGATTCTTGCAGGTGGTAAATCTTCATTCTCTTTCCTTTCTCCTCCTAACTCTTTAGATGAAAGAGTTCGTCTCTTCGTCTGTCCGTAAACTGGAAAGTACCAACCACAGCCCTCATGCCCTTCTAGCTCTAGTGGCCCGTGATTCTTATTTCTGTGAGATTTCTTTGAAAATGAACTTTAGTTTTAAAGAAAGTGCAAAATCAACCCAAAGCCAGTCAGCTGCATAGTTTGGGGTTCTAATCCCACTCAGCAAATGCAGCCGTGATTTCACACGGCAGAAGCCTGCGGCATATAAGCAGGAGCCCTGGCTCCCCATTCTTTACTGAGAGCTAATTGTTATATTAAACACATTGAACCCACTCTCTGCTAAATTGGTGTAATTTAAGATCTTCAATAACCTTAAAACACTTAGTTAATCTTACCCCACAATTATTCATTTATTGCCTAAATTCTCATGACTCACTAACTTATGAAAGAGAACCTGTGCTCTCCAGGCCTGACAGTTCTTGGCCTTTAATTCTTTAAATGAATCCTTTCCCAGTTAGCTGCACCCCAAGCCAGGGTTATTACCTACTACTAGGTATCTGTTAAAGGAGCACGTTTAGACTCAAACGCTTCCTGCCTGTTTCAGATTCTCTCCAGCTAGCTTTGGTTTACACCAGCTAGTAAAACTCCCAGTTTAGCTAGGAGGATTTGACCATAATTTTATCTCACTGATGAGGTCCTTGCTGCTGTGATGATCAGTAGCTTGGCCATGAGTGGATAACCTGGGACAGACGACCGACCGGCTATGAGGCTAGGCAGCAGGATACAGGAACATCCGCTCAATCCATGAGCCAGCTTTGCTTCATACACATCCAGAATAAGGAGATCAGAAACATGGGGCAGAGACAAAGGCATCGACACACAGGGAATGAAGATCTGACTTAATAATCCCACTGTCAGATGGTCAGGCCCATAATGGAACCCTCTGCTGCTCTCTGGCCTCCTGGCTCTTCCTTCACTCCCTCAGGGCCATTTGGTAAATCGAGACTACCAAAGGTGATGATTTTGACTGAGACCTAAGTGCCCAATCAACTGTGGTAGGTAAGACAAGAGAGGGATCTGTAAGGCCCCTGAAGAAACATGGAACTCCAGCAAAGCCACCTGTGTTGGACATGGCTGGTCCTGTCTTTGTCTGGCTTGTGCTGTCTCTCTTCTGACTCTGCCTTCCTTAAGGTCTGTGCTCAAGTGCCAACATTGAAGTAATGCTAGCTTAGCCCTACCTATTAAAAACCACACCTGCCTCTTGCCCTAGTCACCTCGAAAGCCTGGACCCATGCTCCATTTATCTCAACAGTATTTACCAACACCGAATAGTTATTTGTATTGCTCTATCTAACTCTTGATGATCTGTTCCCTAGGTGGGAAGGCTTTTCACCTGTCTTGAAAAGCTAGTGTGTCTACTGTCTGGAATGGTGGGTTTTCAATAAATGAATTAATGAGTATTTTTGTGGAAGGAACTGTTAGAGCAGAGTCTGGAGCCTTGAGAAGAATCTCTTTCAAGCTCGAAATGGGAAGGAGTTGAACATGCAGGTCACCGCCAGTAATCAGATGTTTCATGGCCCTGGAAAGGACGGGGACATGAGGTTCAGGTCAAACTCGGTCTATAGACATGCTTGCTTCTGTTCTCTGAAAAGATACAGCTGATAAAATAAAGACATGTGCCTTTCTTTTCTAGTCAAGTAGACAGAATTTCTTTCTCCCGGACACGTAGTCAGGTTGGCACTTTCCTGAGAAGAGCAAGTCATGGTTCGTGGACTTGTGGAAATGTAACAATGATGTAGGCATTTTAAATCAGAAGTTACTCAAAGTAATAGTGTCTTTTAGAAAAAAGGAAGGATTCCACACTTTAGACCATGGATTGTTGAAATAAGAGCGGCGGAGCTGCGTCCCTGGCACCCGGCCGCCTGCACGGCTAGCTTTATACCCGAAATAATTACACGGAAACTGTATTCTTTTAATCACTGCCTGACCCATTAGTTCCAGCCTCTTATTGGCTAGCTCTTACATATTGATCTAACCCATTTCTATTATTCTGTGTGGCCCACGAGCTGGCTTACCAGGAATGATCTTAACCTGCATCTGCCTGGCGTGGGAGAACCATGGCGACTCCCTGACTCAACTTCTTTCTCCCAGCATCCTGTTCTGTTTTCTCCGCCTACCTAAGGTTTGGCCTATGAAATGGGCCTAGGCAGTTTCTTTATTAATAAGAAATCACTCCCACATCATTTGGCCTATGAAATGGGCCTAGGCAGTTTCTTTATTAATAAGAAATCACTCCCACATCATTTGGCCTATGAAATGGGCCTAGGCAGTTTCTTTATTAATAAGAAATCACTCCCTCATCAATGGATTGAGCAATCAACCAGAGAATTCTAGAAACTCATCTTGGCATTTGACAAGAGCGATACATCCTGCAAGGTCCATAGAGAGCTGCCCATTCAAGCATATGTGATCTGTGCCTCTTTGTGCTCCATCCACTTTTCTCTTTCTCCTTTGGATTAAAATATCTTCATTTCATATGCTGCAGCTGCACTAGGACTCAAATACAGCTGCAGCACTTTGAGCTCCAGAAGTCTTATTTCATAACGCAAAACTGGAGGGTGACTCTGACTTCATAGACTTGGCTGTTTCTCCCAGGAGACTCACTCCGGGCTATTGTGAATTTGGGTCAAATTAACAAAAGTAGGGGTCTCCAGTCCTTTCTGGTAGCTTGCAAAATATACACGGCTACTAAATACTTAGACTGTAACAGTCTCAGTCAATATATACTATAAACATGAATACACTCTCTGTTTCAAATATTTAATATTAAAAAGTATCTCATTCATAATATTTTGCTGTTTCTGTGGTGCTGGAGATTGAACCCAGGGCCTTAAGCATCCTAGGTAGGAACTGTGCCCCGATACATGAAATTAATTTCACCTGTTTATCTTTACTTTTTTAAATATGACCACTAAAAATTTAAAATTATGTGTATGGCTTATAATACATTATTGGAGAGTGCTTCAATAGAGCGATGTCAAAGGAGAAGACTATAAGCCAAATACACAATCATTAATAAAAATTAAAAAAAACACAATAATTTAAAGTTAAACGAAGAATCAGGCAGGCTTCCAGGGTGTGACAGTTTGAATAAGAATGGCCCCATCGGCTCATAGATTTGAAAGCTTGGTCCTTAGGGAGTGGTGCTAACAAGGATTAGGAGGTGTGGCTTTGTTAGAGGAAATGTGTCACTGGGGGTGAGTTTTGGGATTTCAAATGCTCAAACCAGGCTCAGTGTCTCTCTCTGCCTGCTGCCCATGGATCTGTATGTATACTTCTCAAGCTCCTTTTCCAGTTCTGTGTCTGCCTGTGTGGCTCCATGCTTTCCACCGTGACAATTATGGGTTGAACCTCTGAATGAAGAAAGACCCCGTTAAATGATTGCTTTTATAAGAGTTGCTGTGGTCATGGCATCTCTTCACAGCAATAAGAACAATGACTAAGACACAAGGCACCAGATGGATTGTGGCCTTTGTTGAAATATGGGTGATTTATACTTTTTGAAATTGAACTAATATGTCTGATTATTTTCTTTCTAAAAATCCTTTCCAGTCTCTTTTTCTACTGTAATGCATAATGACCTATAAATTAATTTATACCCATGCTTCAGAAGCAAAGGAAAGAGAAAAGGGAGTAAATAGCTGGGTGATTTAAATACCACAGATGTGCCTTCTAACCCATAAATCCTGCAGTCTCTGATTGGTGAAAGGCAGCTTCAAGCGATCTCAAGCCCGAGACTTTCAACTGTCCCTCTCCTTAGTGGCACATAAATAAAATGCCCAACAGTCCTAAACACTGCCCCTCTCTCTACCTTCCACTCCCTGAATGTGTGTGTATGTGTGTGTGTGTGTGTGTGTGTACATACGTGCATTTTTATGCAGTTTGTTACAAAACCAGCAAGTCTGACAATCGACATTATGCTCGTCCCATTTCAAAGTGTGCTGAGACATTTGATGTTCCTAAATTAGATAACTGCTCAATATCAGAAATAAATGTTATGTAAAAGAAGTCAATAGAGACTGCCCATGGAGTTGGCTGGGAAAATATAGCTCATAACTCTTTTCATGAAGTTTAGCGTTCAAAACTAGCTGATGTAGATAATTGGTTAAGTTCTCCAATTAAATAAGGCAAAATATAGTGAAAAAATTCACTGATTTGTCATTGCCATCACTAAATGACCTTTAGTGACTATATGTAAGAGAGCGCCAACAGATGCGGCAGAATACAGAGGGCTTGCTGCTACTGAGCACGTAATAGACACACGGTGAATAAACAGAAGAGTCTGCAGGGTATAACAGATTAATGTTTAACTCTGCATTCTATCAGAGCAACATGAGCCTTAGTTTCCCCACTTCTGAGATGGGGCTACGATTTATTAAAAAGCTTACCTTTGAGAGTGAGTGAGATGGCACGTGTTTTGGTTGTCGTTATCTTACAACGACACTGAGATGGAAATAGCATGTTGTCGTAGGTGTAATATTGAGCTTGTGTTTCTGGCAATGGTACTAAACTCTTCATCCTTGGGGGACTCTCTCTTGGATGATTGCTTTCCTCCGAGGGCTGCGTGGCCAAAGTCTGAAGTGTGAGGGGTAAAATGGAGTGGTCTTTAAGAAACAAACAACACCTTCACTTCCATTTCCTCTAGCAGGAGATTAGGATTCTTAAAATATTGCCATTCTGATTGCTCTTCGAGCTGATGAGGGAGAGGGACTTGATCGGGGGAGGGGGAGGGAAATGGGAGGTGGTGGCGGGGAGGAGGCAGAAATCCTTAATTAAATAAATAAA
>NW_004949110.1:4830104-4863258 GCF_000317375.1 Microtus ochrogaster
TTGGCCTGATAGGTCAGAACATAGGTGGGTGGAGTAGACAGAATAGAATGCTGGGAAGAAGGGAAGTGAGGCAGACGCCATGCCTCTCCTCTCTGAGACGGACGCCTGTTAGAATCTTCCCAGTAAGCCACCACTTCGTGGTAATATACAGATTATTAGAAATGGGTTAATCAAGATGTAAGCATTAGCCAATAAGAGGCTAGAACTAATGGGCCAGGCAGTGTTTAAATGAATACAGTTTTTGTGTAATTATTTTGGGTAAAGCTAGCCTGTGGCCGGGAGCTGGGCAGAGGGAAGCAGCCTGCAGCTCCTCACTACAACTTATGCATATTATCATACCATCTGCAAATAGCAAAAGTTTGACTTCTTCCTTTCCAATTTGAATCCCCTTGATCTCCTTTTGTTGTCTTATTGTTGTAGTCAGAATTTCAGGACCTATGTTGAATAGATATGGAGAGAGTGGATAGCCTTGTCTTTGTTCCTGACTTTAGTGAGATTGTTTTAAGGTTCTCTCTATTCAATTTGATGTTGGCTGTCTGCTTGCTGTACATTGCTTTTATTATGTTTATATATGCTCCTTGTATCCCTGATCTTTCCATGACCTTTCAGGATTTATCCCTACTACTTGTACTAGCTTTTTGGGAACCTATTGTCTTTGGATGGATACCTTGCTCAGCCTAGAAATAGTACGAACAGCCTTAGGACCTTCTCCAAAGCAATGTACTTTATTTTCTCTGAGGAATGGGTGGGGTGAGGTGGAGGGAATGGGAGGAGGAGAGGGGGTGGGAACTGGGATTGATATGTAAAATGAAAAAAAATAGTTTGTTTTCTTTAAAAAAAAAGAAAGAAAAGTATTAAAATAAAATCCTGTGAAAAATCCTTTGTATCAACTAAAACAGGCCATGTGCAGAATTGCTGATAATATTCTCCAATAAAATAGCTAGACTATTGCATGAAAGTAAAAAAAAATATTGCCATTACGTTTAGATAATTATTAAATTTAGATCATGTCATTTTATCCCTAAGTATCTAACATCATGCACATGCCTGAACAAGAGTCATTCTCTTGCAGAAACTTTCAAAACCTTGCATATCTTGCGAAGTTTCAGAAGCCACTGCTACTACCAACTAATGTGCTCACTTTCAGATCCCCAGATTGTTCATTTTGCTTGTAATCCGAATGCAAGCAGGATCCACAGGTGACATGTAAGTGTCACACCTGTGCCTTCTCTCTTAGTCCAGAGCCATGCCCCCTGACACCATATCTTTTATGCTGTTACTGAGAAAATGACATCACTTCTGTGGAAAGAACCTCATTCTGGACTAGACAGTATGCTTCCTGCTGCACACTCATGTTCTCTTTATCTGAGTGGCAGGTAGCTGCCCCATCAGGCTTGCCTGCCACAGTGCTCCGTGGTCTGGTCCTATTAGTTCCATTAGGAATGGCAAGATGGCATATATATTTTTTCTAGTTCTACCCTTTCTTCCAAATCTTTGGCTATAATGATTCCTGCAACAAAACTATCCTATGTACTTATTCTAAGTTAATCCTTATACCATCAAAAAGGATTATACAGGCATCCTCTGGACTGTTGTTCAAATGAACAATCCATAAACAAACTTCCATTGTAGACATATATTAAATTTAACTGCAGTGCCAGCATTGCACTAAAATGTTAGCAGCAGTTTTGTGGTAGGTGAAGTGATGCTGGCCCCGCAAAGCCCTAATTTCCAGAGCCTATGTGCATTACATTAACTTTCTTGGCACAAGAGACTTTGCATATGTGATTAAGTTAAGAACCCCAAGTTGAGGAAATTACCCTATCTAATCATGTAGGACCCTACAAATTGAAGACCCTTTCCTGGCTTTGATTAGAGGAAGATGTGACTATGAAAAGAAGTCATAGACACAGTGTCAGTGCTGAAGGGAGGAAGGGAGCTGTGATTCAAGGAATAGAGGTGGCTATAATGCCAGGTGGAACGCCCAAGGAAACCCATCATCCCCTGAAGCCTTATGTTAGTTACTTTTCTATGATTCTGACAAAACCCCTAGCGAAAACAACTGAAGAAAGAATAGGCTTCTTTTTGTCTTCTATTCTGTGGTGGCAGAGAAGTCATGGCAGCAGGGGTGTGAGGAAGCTGGCTACATTACATCATCAGTCCTATCCCACCTAGGGACTGGACGTGGAGCTTCTCTATAAAACCTGAAGGCCTGCTAAGGTAATCCATTTCCACCAGAGAGGTTCCATCTCCTACATATTCTACCACCTTCCATAATAGCACCATCAGTTGGAAACCAAGGGTTTTAGCACTGATGCTGTGTGATGGATGTTTCACATTCAAACCTCTTGCAAGGATTGTAGCCCTACCTTAATTTTATCCTGCTGTGATTCATGTTGAGATCCTACCTACAGGACTACAAGTTGCTAAATTTGTGTTGCTTTGGGATCCTAAGGTTTCAGTTGGCTGTGGCAATAATTTAATACTGATATAATTATTAAATATTAGCAATATGTAATTAGGGTAAAATTTCCCAAACTCCATCATAAAACTTACTGTCGTTGCTTTCTTTGATCAAGAATCCAGATAATATGTGATCATTGCTTTTAGAAAGAGTTTAAAATAATAAAGTAGTAAGATGCTTTTCTAAAAAGAGTCTTGAAGGATCATGTAATCTAACATTTTTAGTTACAAAGAAGAGATGAGTAATTTGTCTCTACAACAATCATTTGCAAAGCTAGCATTACTAACTGGAAGAGCAGCCATGCTTATAATCCATCACTGGGGAGGCAAGAGGTAGGATGATCCAAGATCTGTGAGCAACCTGGGTTACTTAGCAAGTTCCAGTGTGATCTAGGCTACCTAATGAGGTCCCGTATTTAAAAAAAAAGTTCATATTTGTGATAGTTAATCATTATTATCAACCTGAGAGAATTTGGATTACCATGAAAATACCTTTGAGTATATCTATGAGGGTAGGGGATGTTTTTAGATGGGTAGGAAAACCTCCCTGAATGTGTGACACCTCTCCATGAGCTGAATCCTGGACCAAATAAAGAAGAAGCCAGCCAAGCATCAACATTTGCCTCTCTATTCCCTGACTGTGTATCCACTGTGACCAGCTGCTTTATGCTTCATGCTTTATGCTTTTGCCATCATAGTCATGACAGTCACAACAAACTGACCCTCAAACCATGAGCCAAAATAAACTTTTTGTTAAGTTTGCTTTGTGTGAACTATTCTGACACAGCTAAAAGAGAAGTAACTAAAACAATATTGCAGTTACTCTAGAGGCTTCCTGAGAGTTGGCAGTGGGTTCTGGGAGAGTGGCAATCTTAACTTGAATCCTCTATCTTTTGTTTCTCCACATATCTGACTTTTACAAGTTCTTGGTTCTCCCAAGTGCCGACAAAGTCACAAGCTCTGTGTTGTTCCCGTAGAGGAATCTTTCCGTGTCGTGAATCGTGTGAGCATCTAGATCCCTGTGCCTGCTATAGAGGAGGCTTTGCATGGGAACTGGAAGGTTATTAATGTAAGAAATGTGTGTTGTAAACCTGTGTACTTTGGACCTTCATGATAGGAAAAGGACAGAGGTTGATGTAGATCTAAAGTTAGTGAACTTGACCTCCTTGGTTCCTGGGTAGTAGCATGGTAGCACCCATCTGGGGCCAAAGGGCTAGCCATGCTGTTTCAGCATAGCTTCTTATAGAACTGCTAACACAGAGGGACGTCCTACACTTACAAGCTCGGGGAAACAAACAAACAAATAAAAACAGACCAAAATAAAACCACGAGATTTCTTAGCAGCCTGAAAGAGGAAGAGTATTCCAAACAAGCAGAGTGCACACCCAGGACAATAATTGCTTCAGAAGTTTGAAGGAAGATGCAGTGATCTTGGAAGGGAGATTAAATAGACCAAGGGCAGATATGAGCTGTGATTTTCCAAGTAACAGCTGAACGGAAGAGTAATATATCCCACCATGATAAGAACCAGAATTAGTGGAAGGTTATATAGAAGAAAAACTGAAAAGCAGAAAAGGAAATTTTAAACATTTGATTATTTTTATTTGTGTGGGGTTCACATACACATGCATACACTTTATTTGTGTGCAGGTGTCTATTTCTTCCAGAAGAGGGCATCACACCTCATCAGCTGGAGTTACAGGCAGTTGTGAGCTACCAAATATGGGTGCTAGGAACTGGAATTAGACCTGCTGGAAGAGAAGCAAGCATTCTTCACCATAGAGCAAACTATTTATCCCCATAAAATAACACTTTAAAATATGTAAACCAAGAAGATAAACCCAGAAACTGGATGACTAAGTCAAGAGGCATCATATATAGAAAAATATAAGAACCAGCATAGGGAAGGGAAGAAAAAAAACAAGTAATAATTATACTAACAAAGCATTTTTTTTTTTTTGCTGTGCGCTGATTAAAAAAAAAAAATTCAACCCTTCAGATTAAATCCATCTGAGTCCATCCTGTTTCCAGCAGGATTGATGAGAAATCCTAAAGTGTATGCCTTGGCAGCATTCCTAAATTACATGAAAGAAGAGAAACTAGATAAAACAATTACATACAAATGTAAAAGAAAAAATAAAGCCATTTGTGATGAGAACCTTAATTGTCAATTTGACACAACCTAGAGTCCACCTCAGAAAAGAGGCTGTCAATGACTGCTCTTCCTGTGTTACGAGCTGAGCAGCTGTCTGTTTCCTGCACTGTGACTTCCTGCGATGATGGACTACCTGCTTGAGACCTCTGGCTAAAAACTGAACCCTTCTTCCTCAAGCCACATTTGTCTGTATATTTTATCACCTCAACAAAGACGAAGCCAGGCCAGCACTGGACTTCCCCTCTGGAACATTCGGTGTTGGAGCATAGAGCATGTAGTATTGTAGTTGCTAAATATATGTTTACCAATTTAGGAAAGCAGGAAGAATTTGATTAAAGGGTAATTATGCTGGGTGCCCTCAATAAACTTATTTAGAATTAGCTATAATAGAGAAATAAAAAGTAATGGATTGAATAATGTAACTAATCAACATGATATATGAGATGTTTAATAGGTCTTTACCTCCCTAATGAAAAAGTGCTTTTTGTTAATCAACAGAAAATTTCAAACCTTGGCTGTGTATTTTGCCACAAAGGAACATCAATAGATTATAACAGGAGCAAAGAATGTGCTAGTAATAGTCTCAAATCACACTGCCTAAAAAGCACAGGAGACAATAGATCTCTTTTTGCAAATTAGAAGAAATTAAGAGGGAAGTATTTAATGTCTAGGATATGTAGTAGAGAAAAACTTTGGAGCTACACCTAATAGACAATCAGACAAAATGTTGTGGCATTAAATATATTTGTTATTGCAGGAAAACCCCAACTATAAAAGAATTCAGAACTTAAGAGAGCAGATAGATTTATATCAAACAAACTAAAAAATCCAGAAAGGGGACTTAATAAAGATAAATATCCTGATTAATAAAATAGAAAATAAAAAGTAGCAAAAAGCAAACAGATAATTATGCCGAGGAATAACTCAGTGAACAACTGGAAGGAGAGATGTAGTATGCACAAGCTTCATTGGAGACAGAGAAGACAAGGATAAAATCAACCTAATGGGCAGAAGTCAGATTCTTTGATAGTACAACACCCAAAGTAATATTCCAGGCAACTCACGAGGAAAAAAAATTAACCATGAACAAAATTACAATAAGCTTCTCTGGGAACAAATAAAAATCTGGAATAGAAGATAAGAAAGATGAGAGAATATCTACAACTGAAAAAGTACATGGTCAGATGATTTCATAGCTGAACTACATCTCACTTTCAACAACCAAGAACTCTAATAAAACTTAACTTTTGCAAGCCATTCATAAGTTTGAATGAATCCTGTTTATTTTAAGATGGCATGATGCTGAAATCAAACTACTGAGAAAGAACCACAGCAGGAAGTTGTAATCCACCCTACTCCGACTTGTAAATTTCCTAGAGTTCAAAATAAGACACTTGCAAATAGAAGCCATCAGTGTTAGTCATAAAAATCCAGACACAACCACTGCATTCCCTGTGGCTAAACTTTAAACATTCTCAGAGGAGACCATCAGTAAAAGTTAATAAAATAAATAGATGCATCAAAATGATAGTAATGTTAAGTGGACTGGAGATACAGCTCAAAGGTGAAACACTTGCCCATCATGAAAAAAGCCTTGGGTTCAGTTTCCAGGACCACAAAAGCAGACCAAAAAACAAAAAAAATCCCACTAACTAAACATAATACTCTGTGGTTGTAAGAATGGCCAGTGCACATAAAATCTAATTTCATCCACCTCTTAGGTATAGTAAAAAGGATACAACATCTGACATATTACTGAGATAAAGGTATTTGAAACCATACAGCAACATTAAAAATAAATTCCAAATTTAAAGAATGAATTAAAATAATTTAAGTAACTCAAAGTATCTACTAATACTTTAAAATCTAATAGCCTATGACATCTTAAATAACAGTTTGAAAATACATAATTCCAAAATGTATTTGTAGCAGACTTTCTTCAAAGCAATGGGCATAGAACTATAAGGAATAAAACAGAAATCTAACACTTTGTATTATCAACAACTCTGACTCCTGGATCCTTGGCTGAGAGGAGAAAGTGACCCAGGAAACCATGTGGGGGAAACATGCAGAGTCTATCACTATAGGGGAAGCTTCTAGTCAATAATACTGCTCAATGACACTTGCTGTGGAATAATGTTCTTATACACTGTAAAGATTTGTCACTCATATTGGTTTAATAAAATGCTGATTGGTCAGTAGACAGGCCAGAAGTATAGGTGGGGAAATCAGACTAGGAGAATTCTGGGAGGAGGAAAAGCAGAGAGTCAGTCGTCATCCAGAAGCAAAAGAAGCAAGACGAGAATGTCCTACTGAATAAAGGTACCAATTCACATGGCTAAACATAGATAAGAATTATGGGCTAATTTAAATTGTAAGAGCTAGATAATAATAAACCTGAGCTAATAGGTCAGGCAATTTATAATTAATATAAGCCTCTGTGTGTTTCTTTGGGCCTGAACAGCTGCAGGACCAGGCAGGACAGGAACTTCTGTCTATAGACACTGTTAATTCCTGTCTATAGTGAAAATCAAGACATAAACCTCAGCATTTCTCTTTCTACCATCCCTTTAATCTCTCCTTGGACTCATCATTGGACAGTCACCTGCACACTAAGGCCTAGAGTCTTATTATTGTCATCATGTGGTCAGTGTTCTATAGCAGATAACAAGAAGATGGAGACAGATGAGGATGAGGAGGGGCAAATGTAAGATACTGGCATAGTATTTCAGAGATTGAAATGGGGGATAAATGGGGGGCAAAAATCACATATATTAGAAAGCAAGAGAAGAAGCTGCCATTTTTGCTAATATTACATTATCTAAAACAACTATTACATTAAGTGTAGCATTGTAAGGTGCCTGGATATAAGATAAATATACAAAAACCTGCTAGCTTTAATTATTTTTTAAGTTGGGCCTGATGACCCAAGTCTGTTATCCCACCCATTCAGAACTCTGAAGTAGGACCACAAGTTCAGGGTTAGCCTGTCTTCCAAAGTGAGTTCAAGGCCAGTTCAGGTGACTAGATGAGACCTAACCTTAAAATGAAAAGTATACAAAGGGCTGAGGATATAGCTCATGCATAATGTGCATGAAGCTCTGGGTTCAAGCCCAAGAAATGCCTCCCACCCCCTACAATAGCAACAAATTATCTAGATACTTGAGGTTAGTATTGATTATTAATATTAATATTGAAAATTAATATTGAAAATCACAACACATTAAGTAATGCAACTGTCATTATAAAGAAATGAAGAGATAAATTCTACAATGGGAAGTCTTAATTAGAGACTCTTTTCTTTCACTTGCTACTACATGTTTTCAACATAGACTCTTTCTAAATAACAAAGTCCTTAGCAAGTTGCATTGTCCCTGTACTTCTGATGTCTCATACCAAACACACTAATGTCAGTCTTTGTGCAACAATCTTTTTGAAACCTTGTATTACTAGAAATATTTTACTTATACCATCTTATTATAATAGCAATTTGATTAGATATAAAATCCTGCATTCAAAGTTCTTTTTCTTCCCTATTGCTTTAAGTTTAAGTATTTGAAGTTTAAGTATGTATCTCTTTACATTTTTAGTTTAATTGCATCTGTGAATCCCATTATCCAGATGCTGTGCCCCTATTTCTTGCCTCCTGTTTCTCAATATTTTTTCATGAATTCTGTGTCTTAAATCTTCCTGATCCCATCTGGTAGAGCTCCACTACTGAATTTCCATTTACCCAAATCACTTCTTCATCTGTATCCATTTATCCATCATCCTAAATCTTCCTTGTCTCTGTTCTGTTCTTTTTTCTAATTCCTAACTTTGTTTTACATTGATTAGTTGATTGTGTGTGTATGTGTGTGTGTTTCTGAGTGTGCATACCCCAGTGCACATGTGGAGGTCAGAAGACAACTTGCAAAAGTTGGCTTTCTGCTACTACCATGTGAGTCTCCAGGACTGAACTCTGGTGATAGGTGCCTTTGCCAGCTATGCCATCTTGCTAACTGTATAGTTTATGCCCCTTAAATTTTCTCTCATTTATTTTTGTTTCCCCATCTCTTTGACCAATTTAACAATTATTAAATAATTTAATAATAAAACTTTGATAGAATGATTCTAATACTGTTTGTGCTTGTTGCTTTTTCTGTGTTGTTACAACCCTTGTGAATACTTTGGCTATGTTAACAATTAAACTGACAACAAGTTCTGGAATGGGTCCTCAAGACTACAGCTAATCACTTTCACTTGCTAACATTTCCCTAGCCCAGTTACCTGGGATAATTGACTTTCAGGAGACATTAACCACAGAGATTTTTTACTCATATCAAGAGGGGTAGCTAGGCATCTGACATTGAGAGGGCAGGGAGGATGCTAAGCTTTGGTGGTGCTGAGGATGGCAACTCTAATAGGTTATGGTATAATGGTCATGAGGCTTAAAGTTGAGATGTCCTGTACTAGTTAACCCTCTGGCACGGGGTTTAGACCTTAGGAGAAAACAGCATTGCAATCTGCTGACCCAGGATAAATGAAGAGGGTTTTCAGAGTCTATGTCTTTCAAATCCAGAATTTTCTGTCATGCTCTAATCTAACTCCAGTGAATGTCTACCCAAGTGCCTAGCTAAATGTGCATGCTTCATACAACAGAGAGCCAAGCAATAAATATTCCAATGAAATACAAGTCGAGAATATAAACATTAAGCAAGCTTAGTTGTTCTAGTTTCTTGATTTTTCTTTTTTCTGTCTCATTCTTTGTACCTCCAATTGCCTGCTCTTTATACATAGCAATTCCAAACAGCCTTCCTTCTCCCTAAGATTTTTCATGACTTTTGTTGTTTGTCCTATTTCCAATTCTCTATAGACTTCTCCATCACTGGTTTTGGAGGAAGGTAGTAACATATTATATTACTTTCATAAAAATGTCACCTTCTCCTAAATTAATTCAATATACTCTCAAGGAAAGCATAGTACTTTCAAATTGAAACTGATAAAATTATTTTAAGGTTTATGATGTCAAATAAAAGTAGAAGAGGACCTGCCTAACCAGATACAGGAATATCACAAAAATTCATTATAATCATTTAGGATGGCATTGGCCCAGAATAGGGAAAAAAAGATGATTAAGAAAAATATTCCAAAATAAATGAGAATTTGAAAGAAATGAAAACATGATAGATTCATTAACTACTACTTGCACAACTGATTGGCTATATCTTTAGAAGATGGTACTTATAAAAATGTATTTGAATTAAAAGGTAGTAAATCAAACTTCAAGAAAATTTATAGACATTTTAATTATGAATATAAATTGATCTTCATAAAGAATAGGAACATGATTTTTAAAATACGTATTTAAAAATCAAAAGAGCTTTAAATGGAAAAAAGATATTATAAACAAAATCAGAGGACAGACAACACACTGGGGGAGCAATTCACATGCAAATGAGTTCTTACTCTCTCTTTAAGGTGATAATCTGACAATATATAACAGAAACACAGGGCACAGGCTAAGATCAGGCAATTTGTAAAGGATCAGATCGACTTGGCTACAAACATGAGAAGTTGTTCAGGATAAGGGAAGTCATAGAAATGTGCAATGAAACAACAACATATTATTTTAGCCTTCGTAGTTTGGCAGCAGCTATAGCACCAACTAACACTTGCTGTTGGCAGGTACACGGGGAAAGTGGACTGTTACCCATTTCCAGCAGAAACATAAATCATTAAGAGACATTTGGAAAGCAATTTGGCACCATTTATTGTAACTTCAAACATGTAAGTCTTCCTGACCCAGCAAGGTCTTCTAGAAGTCTAATCCACACAAGTACAATAAATGATTAAACAAATAAGCTAACTCTTAAGGGTTTACGAACAAGGATGCTTACTGCAACATTCCTAAGAAGTTGGAGATCATAGGGCATCTTGGACCTCTACAGAACACTATGAAGTCAATTAAAGGGTAAATTCTCTTCTTCCTATAGACTCCAGGATTTTCTGAGAGATATTTTTCACTGTGTAAAGAAAGAGGCAGAAAGGTATATATAAAATGATTCACATCTTTTATATCAATGTCACACTCTCGTGTATGTATCTGGAGCTAACTAAGTCCTGTGCTTGTGTATTGTTTGTCCTTGATTTGGACCTTGAAAGGGACTGATGAAGTACAGTCATGCACACTGCTTTTTCCCCTCCCTATCGCCACCTTAAAAAACATCATGGATGCTACTCCTTGCCCACTGGTAGATAAAATCCTGAGGTATGTAAGGTGCCAGCAGAGAGTCGGGTTAGGAAAGAGAGCCTCCAATTCCATGTAATAATGCACATTTTTAATTCAATTTAAAGTGTGACTTTTATGACCTCTCCCTCATTTTTGAAGACAAGAGAAGAGGTATAGAAAGGGTCATCTTTCTCCCATGCCTTGTTTGTCACTCACTGGATAGTTTCTGACTTCTCCAAGGTGGGGAAAGTGATGAGAAAAATAACCATTTCTATGTGATTGCTACAAGTCACTTATTCAGAACACCTGTATAGCCTGTGCCAGTGAGCTTTTCAAGTGACACCCAAACATCATTCCACACCATCCACGCCCCGCAACCTGCTCCCTGGGGGATCTCTTTTGCTATCTGTTGGTCTAGATGGAATTCTTTCTAAAGATCTGAGAAGGGGAGTGAGATTCCCCAGGCCACCCACATGAGTAGGCCAGGGTCTCAGCTCAGAAGAGGCGGAAGCCCCTCTACAAATCTCAACCTCCAGAGGGAACTAAGGCCTTGGTATTCTTTCATCAGCTTACTGTGGGCGAGAGGTTAAAGAGCCAGGCAGCTATCTTCCAGAAAAGTGGATGAAGACCACAGATCTCACCGTAGAGAAGCTTCTCTGTGCCTGTTTCAAATCTCGATTTAACATCTGTTGCAAATGTGTGCGGTGATTATGACAAAGAGGAATTTAGTGCGAAAACAACCTGGTGGGACATATGCTGGATTGTAAAGTTGGGGAGAGAGGGAAAATGGGAGGTTATGGGAGATGGGAGAGGACAGCAAAAGCAAGTATACTATGAAAGCTAAGCAAGCATACCATTAAAGCCAAGCAAGCAAGTAAACTGTGTGTTTGTGTAAGCCTACCTGTGTGCTTGAAAGATAGAAATTAAGCAATTATTTTTTTATAGTGCGCTAGTAAAAACCACCATAAACGGTAAAGGAAAAGATCTGAAAACTCAATATGATATTGTGCATGTCATGAAATTTAAAACAAAATCAGCAAATTCACAGATGACATGTAAGTCACACATCTTCTCTTCCTCCAGCAGCTAGCATGTGCTAAGAATACAAATTGCCCGATGAGGCCCTGAGCGCTGGATTCGGGCCTTCATAAGCAGACGACTGGCTCCCGCTAATTGAATTTAGAAAACTCACCGTGGCATTATCCTGTCTGGAGACTGAATTAAATGCATGGATTGTAATTCATTTACTAAAATTAGATGCCAACAGGCATATGGATCTTAAGTCAGAGTCTGTTCTGCTCATATTTAGCTGGACCATCCCCTATTTGACACGTGTCATGGATTAGTGCTATTTTTATTATTGAGAGTTAAGAGGCATCAGGTCTCACACAGTCCTGCTTCAGGAGCACAGGGCAAATTCAAGATGGCTGCTTAACCTTCCTAGGCCTTGTTTTCCTTGTGTATTCCTAGAGCAAGGTGATGGTAGCTAAGATCAATGCCACGTCCAGTTATGAGTGTTCCATTTTAAATACTGAAGGCTCCCAGGAGAGTCTGTTAAAATAGAGATTGCTGGGTCCGGCCTCCAGAAATTCTGGTTTACTGGGTCAGGATCTGGTCCCAATGTTGTATTTCTAGCAGGTATCCCTGAAAATTGATGGAGCTGGAAGGGCAAGAGAATCACTTTGCAGAGTAAAAACAGTGAATTGTAAAGTGAAGTTCAGTACCAGTGTTTTCACTAAAGTAGATATCTGTGCACACACCCTTGTGGGACATGGTACAGTTTTAAATGTGTCGCATCTCAATTCTTACTGGAATTACAAGAAGGATACATTTTCCCATAATAATGCCCTCCTAAGGTGATGTGATCTTCTAACGTCTTAGTGCCGAGGAGCTTGATGCACATAGAAAGAAGGGCAGGGGTATAGCTCAGTGAGGGAATACTTGCCTAGCATGTGCAAGGCTCTGCGTTCTCTCCCCAGTACTGCAACAAATAATTAAAATGAAGACATTGTCTCAGTGTGTGGGTGTACCCCTCGCGGTCCTGAGTTCCTTGCTCGTGCTCCCCCTCCTTCTGCTCCTGATTTGGACCTTGAGATTTTTGTCCGGTGCTCCAATGTGGGTCTCTGTCTCCTTTCATCGCCTGATGAAGGTTAATATTCAGGAGGATGCCTATATGTTTGTCTTTGGATTCACCTTCTAATTTAGCTTCTCTAGGATCGTGAATTATAAGCTCACTGTCCTTTATTTATGGCTAGAAACCAAATATGAGTGAGTACATCCCATGTTCCTCTTTTTGGGTCTGGCTTACCTCACTCAGGATAGTGTTTTCTATTTCCATCCATTTGTATGCAAACTTCAAGAATTCCTTGTTTTTTATTGCTGAGTAATACTCTAATATGTATATATTCCATACTTTCTTCATCCATTCTTCCATTGAAGGGCATCTAGGTTGTTTCCAGGTTCTGGCTATTACAAACAATGCTGCTATGAACATAGTTGAGCATATACTTTTGTTGTATGATGGGACCTCTCTTGGGTATATTCCCAAGAGTGGTATTGCTGGGTCCAGGGGTAGGTTGATCCCGAATTTCCCGAGGAACCGCCACACTGCTTTTCAAAGTGGTTTCACAAGTTTGCATTCCCACCAGCAATGGATGAGTGTACCCCTTTCTCCACACCCTCTCCAGCAAATCGGAATTCACCAAGACCAGCTAGCCTGGGTCTGAAAAAGCATGGGATAAAACCGGACTTACATAGCAGACAATGAGGACTACTGAGAACTCAAGAACAATGGCAATGGGTTTTTGATCCTACTGCACATACTGGCTTTGGGGGAGCCTAGGCAGTTTGGATGCTCAACTTACTAAACCTGGATGGAGGTGGGCGGTCCTTGGACTTCTCACAGGTCAGGGAACCCTGATTGCTCTTCAAGCTGATGAGGGAGAGGGACTTGATCGGGAGAGGGGGAGGGAAATGGGAGGCGGTGGTGGGGAGGAGGCAGAAATCCTTAATAAATAAATAAATTTAAAAAAAAGAAAAAATAAATTAGATGTCATGCAAGCAAAAAAAAATAAATAAAATAAAATAAAATGAAGACATTGATAAGGAAATAAAGAACTATAAAAAGTACTGCTGACATCTGGGACTGTGCACTGTAGATGGAGGGATTTTGCTGTGAGTTCAGGGTGGGTGTGAGTGCGGGGTGACTGAGTGCGGGGTAACTGAGTGCGGGGTGACTGAGTGCGGGGTGGCTGAGTGCAGGGTGGGTGTGAGTGCGGGGTGACTGAGTGCAGGGTGGGTGTGAGTGCGGGGTGACTGAGTGCAGGGTGGGTGTGAGTGCGGGGTGACTGAGTGCGGGGTGACTGAGTGGGGGATGACTGAGTGAGGGGTGACTGAGTGCAGGGTGACTGAGTGAAGGGTGAGTGAGTGCGGAGTGGCTGAGTGCGGAGTGGCTGAGTGTGGGGTGGCTGAGTGCGGGGTGACTGAGTGAGGGGTGGCTGAGTGCAGGGTGGCTGAGTGCGGGGTGGCTGAGTGCCGGGTGACTGAGTGCGGGGTGGCTGAGTGTGGGGTGGCTGAGTGCGAGGAGGTACTTCAGGTGGAGGGCTGGTGCTCTATGCAGAGGAAGACCCCAATTGGAATGGAGGAAGTTCACAGCTTAGTGCCTTAAATTCTTGGAAATTTGTATTGTACGTCTTTAGGCCTTGTCAGAAGAAGAAAAAATCAAATAAAACGTGTTTTCTGTTTCACCATAGAGCTGTTAGCAGATCAAATATAAGACGCTTTGTAGAAAATTATTTCTAAACTGCAAAGTGTTTCATAATTAGTTCTATAAAACAGCCTAGCAACAGTCCCCTTTCCTTGGGTGTATGACTGGCTCGTTGGATGCCCCTCCCACAGCACTGTAGTTATTTGTTACTGCGCATAAAACTGCCAGAAGTCTGTTACCAACAAAGTGACCACACTAAAGAATCTGCTTCCCCATGCTCCCCTGGAGCCACCTCCCACTTCCAAGGTAAGCCACACATGTAGAAACATCGAAAGGAAAGGAAGGAAAGGAGCAATTGTAGTTATGCCCCTGTGCCAACATTTCTTGTCCATACTTGCTGCACACTCAAAGATTCTGAATTCATAGCAGTTGCTGGGTGTGAGAGTACTCTTCCTATTGTCCCCTCAGAGCAACTTCTGTGCTGTTATCTAGATCATAGATGCTCTGGTAGGCTAAAGAGCTGTGAGCACTGAAGGCTTTTATTCCCTACCCGCTAATGTTTTGCCACCCCATCCTACCCTGCCCATGAACTGTAAACCCCCATTCAGATCTGTGTTTGGGTTAGCCCCTCGCTAACTGTTTAAGTTAGCTCTACTACTCCTCTAATTAACGGTGCTGATTGTAATTTGACTGCCAGTCCACACCCTGAGTCACTGTCTGCAGTTCAGCCCATGGGATGTGTGTCTACCATCCTCCCCAGAGCTCACGGGCACAAAATATGACTTCTCATCTTGGGCTCCTTAACGTAGAATCTTTTTCCTGAAACAAACTCTCCATCTCAGAAATATGATTATTAGTATTATTGTTTCCATGTTGTACTCAGAGAGGAGCGCTAGAGAAATGCGCACATGTGACCGCCCATCTTTTCAGTTAGCAAAAGTTGTCCAAAATGAAAGGCATCTCCATACACCCCATTTGCAAATCAAAATCTTCTCTTAGCATTTAACAGTAGAAAAGCAAAATTTGAGAAAGCCACCTTCATTGTTTAAAGTTCGCCTCAGTGTGACTATTCCGAAGGCACCCAGGCTATCTTACCTTTGATCGCACTGATAATCTGAAGACCCTTTCTATTTGGGGTTACTATGGTTACGCTGCACGGGTGATGTGTGAGCTGCACTGCTGTTTTGATAAAAATAGGTATTAACTACCAGCCACGGTGCTTCTCATTTCGAAGCAGCTCTTGCAGAAGCACAGCAGCGGTTTTAGAGGGGGCCATGAGGGGGGCGGAGGAGAGTCTCCAAGGCAGCGTGAGAACATCTGCATAAATAATGGTGATTGGTCATGTGTATAAAAATATTTTTAATTAAATTCCTTCTAATTAAACAGGCATTTTTGCAGAATCCTTCTCTGTTATTTGCACCGAGCTTAGCCTTGAGGAAGATGGCTGATTAACAGACCCAAGAACCTTTAATTAAAAGCAGAACTGTTAATTTTTGGAGAAAATCCTCTTCAGTGGGGTGACTTAATTGGGCTGTCTCACGTCATTTCTCATTTGTCGTTGAACTCCTCGGTTAAAGTCTTCATATTTCTTTTTCAGCACGGGAGAAATGGTTACTAGCCTTGGCGTAGCCCACAGAGTTTGTAATTTGGGAGTGTGTTTTCCTGTTTTCCCCCTGTCTTTTTGACCATGCTCTCCGATCACTTTTGTATCTCACTGATTGATTATGTTCTTTGTTTATTTGTTTTGTTGGGAACCTGTCATCCTTTGGTATATCATATTGTATACTGATTTTTTTTTTTTTTTTGCCACCTTCTGGTTCTCTCTACCTCGTATTTCCTAGTGTCAAGTCACTAGACACTGGGCTTATTGTCTTTGGTTTCAGCATCCTACCTTGAGAATTCAAAAGAAAACTGAATAACTTTTTATTCACATACACACACATCAAAATAAACCAACCAGATGCAATTGACAAAGGAGTTTCTTCAGCATCACCATTAACATGGAGAACAAAGACAACATTCAATTGCTCTGACATCTGCTAAGTAGCACAGGAATATACAGAGGTGTGTCATCTGTGTTCTTACAAATAAAAACCAAACTCTACAAAGTTCATGGACTTGAATTATCTGTGTGGTCACTGTGGAGAAGCATGTCTGACTCTAACTTCAGTATGTCATATCTGAAAGAGAAGACTGGGTTGGGACTGTGGTAGCGGACCCGAGTGAGGAAATATTCATGTGCTTTCCTTCAACTCCAAAGAAGAAGGTATTGCATCTCCGAGGAAGCCTGAACATATTAGCCTAGAGCATTTCCCCCTGAAGCTATCAGGCTTGGAGATAGTGCTGGCAGACCAGCCATTTTCCCTGTGTGATCTGCTGTAAGCCTGCACAGTGTTATTTAACAGCACTCGAATGCATTTTCTCAGTCTATCCAATTCCATGTTAAGCGCACTGTGATAGCATCAGTTTAAAAGCCTCTATATAAACCTTAGTCTATAAAACACCCTCATAGAAACCCAGATTCTATTCTCGAGCAAATTTACTCAGAAATAAAAATACCAGCTTGGATTTATATTGTGTATCTCTTTCAAAGAACTCAAATAGCTTCCACACACAGTGTTTCTGTTCATTTCACATCCTTGTCTCATGAAGAGAAGAGCCACTTTTTAGTCAAATAATTGAGGTGCAAAGAAATTTGAAGATAGCCTGAGATTTCACAGGCAGCCAATGAGAACTAGATGAGAGCCCCAGGCTTTGTATCGCCTTAGGTTTCTGGACAGCGCTGTTGCAGGGCACTGACATCTCTATGAGCAGAACGTCTTAACTAGCTCCAGCCAACATTCAGCCACCTGAAGATCAGTAATGTTTTTCCTCTCCATCTCAAAACAGCATCCCTGCCTAAGTCAGTAAGCAGAAGAAGCACCCCAAAGCTGATGAAGACCACAAAAGTAAAGTTCCACCTTTTCTACACACAGAGTATGCTGTCTATTGATAATGGTCTTTAATTGTGTACACACATATATGACTTGATAGATTTGGTATACCTGATTGGATCACTACTGTGGCCAGGTGATTGGATCCATTCCAAGAAGCAGAGGTTCTAAATCTTCATGGCTTAAGTCTCTAAAGCTCATAAGCAGTGGCGTTAAAGACAGATCCATTCCAGTAATCGGTCCCCCACCACTGCTATTTCTCAAGTCAGGACAGCAGTGTGCCAATCCAGCTTTGAGAGAAAATGACACTCAATAGTCAAGAGTCAAGTTCTCATTTTATTATTGATCTCATTTAATGAGCAGCTACTAGACCACAGATTCTGAGAGAGATTCCAAGGTAACTAGGAGTAAGGCAGACAGAGGTATTCCCATCCCCTCATGTCCCCCCTAGCCCCTACCCCACACACTCCTAGCCTGTGGAGGAGTGTAGCTCCAACCAGACGGGAAGAGTTTAAAAGACAAAGCAGCAGCAGTGGGGGTGGGGAAGGGGGCATTGTAAACACAGGGGAGCCCTGCACTAAGACTTGTTGACTAAGGCTCTGTTATAGCTTTTTAAAGACTCCCTATCCACAAGCCAGCACTGTGCTCTTTTGAGAAAGATGACAGGCCAGCTAGTGGAACCAGTAGCCCTATTCCTCATCTGTAAGAGACAGGCCTGTGGTGAGCAGGGGGTTTTCATGCTCTTCCAGGGCCGCAAACGTCGTGACCCTCTCAACATTAGCAAAGGATCCCTGGGTTCCCACACTTCTGGGATCAAGGCTGGAGAGGCAGTCCTACCCTCATTCCGGGGGAGAAGGTTAAACTCATCAATGACTTGCACAGTCCTCCACACCGCATTTGAAGCCCCGGTACTGGAAACTCCCTTGATCCAGCCCCACAGCAGGGCTCCTTCTGTGTAATTAGGGAGATGTGAGGAATGCACGCCCAAGATCTGCAGCTCAGAGGTTGCATTCTGAGAGTTCTAAATTTTGAGACTCGGAAGGACCTTAAAAGACAATCTTATTCATCCTCCTCATTTGCAAACGGGGACCTTAAGATTCAGAAAGAGAAGGTAAATGTGCACACAGGATGCGCAAGGTTGTAAGAAAGCAAGGTTTTACTTTTTCTCTACTTGATATCTCTTCCTCTCCTTAAGCCATCTTATGTCAAAAGGGAAATAAACGAGTAGAGATTATCACTCATTTCAACACTGGCATGAACAATAACAGGAATGGTAGCCACGATGTTTGTCCACTTTCAGTACACTAAGCTCTTTGCAGAAATGATTTCTCTTAACCATTTGCCAGGACATCTGGGGATTGAGGGTTTCCTTTCTTTTACTTACCTGAAGCTTTAGTTGGGTGGATAACTGGCTCATTTGCATCATAGCTGGGATCCCAACTCGGGTTGGCTTGACACCAGAGTCAGGTTTCTGACCACCTTCCTCTATACCAGCATCGCAATAAACAACAGAGGACTTGCTTGAGAAGCTGCAAGTCCAGTCAGGGAGCATCAGCTACACAGAACAGACGTGGAGGTGGTAATAAAGGATGGCCAGCTATGCTTCAGGATACTGGACAGAGCTGCAGCAAGACTCCAGGTGTCCTGACGATGGGGTTTCAAGAACACACTGAAAAAACATTTGAAGCAATTCAACAGTTCTGCAGACAGCTGGGAAACAGCTATGGCTGATGGACCTCTCTGGCTCGCTGCTCTTGGGAATGGAATGGCTCTGCTCAATGAAAGCAGTTCATTCTCAGCAGTGCTCAAAGGCAGAGCTGCAGGATGGAGGCTTTGAGAGTCGGTGTCCAGCCCACACCTTCCGTTTAGGAGTTAGAGAGGATGGTGCACATTGGAGCAATGTGGATTCAGAAGCTTTTCCTTACTGTCTGGATCATTTTAGAGCACAGCAGGCAGTAAGATCAAAATTGTGGGAAAATGAGGCAAGCAGAAAAGATCATGGATGTGTGAGGTCAATGTTTATACATCCACAAGGGTGGGTGCTACCTTAAGGGTAAGATGTGTAGGGTAGCTGAGTACCCACTGAAAAGTTTCTGCACCCTGATAAACCTCTCTGCTGATGCAATAATTCAAATCAGATATAATCAAACCAAATTAGAAAAAAGCCCAGATTTAATGGATACAAACACTGGCGGATGGCTTTTCAGCCACCTAGAGAGGAGATGGGAAAGAAAGGCCAGAAAATCACATGTTTGTTCTCTGCAGGGCAGTTTAAATACCCTGTGGGAATGGTCTTGAGCATCTCAGGGGAGGGGTCATCCTTGGCCAGTTTTCTCGAGGGCAGAGTCTGCACTGAGGCAGCTCCAGGGGAGGGGGGATTGAGTCCATTTGAACATTCCAGACTCTTAGGATGTAAGGATGCCAGGGGCTGGGGTGACACTTCTACCCAAACATTCCAGACTCTTTGGATTTATGGATGCCAAGGGCTGGAGTGAAGCCTTCAGCCAAACACCCACGAGTAGTGGGCTGGGATTTTCCTTGATCTAAGAAAATTCTTGAGTCCTCGGGTTAAGAATCCTTCAGACATTTCCCTTTTATGTGGATGATCTAGATAACAAACGCTTTGTTGTTACTTGAACAGAAATGGTGATAGCATCTATAAACAAGTACTGTAGGCCAGTGAGTGAAGAGAGAAGCGATGGACCACCTGGAGAATACACAGCACAGTAACTGTTCCTACCTAAAAATTAACCTTGAGAAGTTCATTCATTCAACCAACCAACAAAATTAAGGCTCGCTGCTTGCCAGGAAACATCAAGGCATTGACAAACACATAGCTGAACAGACAATATTAACAATGACTATCTTTTTTTAGATAAAAATGATGTATTTATTTTTATTTGATGTATATGTGTGTTTTGCTTGTGTGCATGTAAGTGTGCCATATGTGTACAGCGTCTGAAGAGGCCAGAAGAGGGTGTTGAATCACCTAGAACTAAACCCAGTTCTCTGCAGGAGCAACAAGTGATGTTAGCTGTTGAGCCATCTTTCCTGTCCCAGTGACAAACTTGGTACCCCGGAAGACCATATTCAGTGCGTGTGTGCTGTTTGGTGGGGAGGGAATAGTGGTAACAGTGCTTAGTTGTTCCTTTCACATAAGAAAATTCATTGGCAACTGAACTTCTTATTTTTGCATTATTTTCCTTCTAGAAAGATTGCTGTAAGGTGCTAAAACTTTATGACTAGCAAAGCTAATTCTTGCGGCAGTATCTGATAACACCTTCGGGATGGAGTTCTGTCTCCTTACCTGACCTTGTAAACTGCTGAACGGCAAAGTGTGGCTTGACTTCGATTATTGTACTCTCTAAGGCCATAGATTTTTTTTCCATTGCAAATAAAATCTGTCTATCTATCTATCTATCTATCTATCTATCTATCTATCTATCTATCTATCTATCTATCTATCTATGCATTCATCCTTCTATTCTTAAAACAACAAAAAGCATCTAGGTGGTAGCACTGTTTTCCTTAGAATCAAGAAAAGCAGATTTAAGGATCCTGATTCCTAGGGAGGGAAGAACTAATCAAATAGCCTTTCCCAGTGATAGGCACATAGACCCACTGCACATGGAACCGCCTGAGAAGTGGCTGGAGGCCTGAGTCTATATCTGGAGAGAGGGGAAGGCTGAAGACAGAGTCCCGTGGGGAGCATGTGGTAGAAGGACACCGAGGACGCTTTCCTGGGCAGTGTTTGTGTTAAAGCAATGAGATTCAGAAGGAAAGAGAAAAGAGGTCAGAGAACTTGAAGAAAAACCACAGGAGGCTAGTCTCCCCAGACAAAGGAGAGACAGGAGGAAGCCAGAGTCTATGCCTCACATGGAGGGGTCAGCAATCTGGAAGCAAAGACAAGGGGCTCAGGAGGGCTAGGGCCTCACACATGGCATCTGTGATTGCGAGAAAGGGACTCTGGGTACCACGTTTTATGTTTTTAAGCTTGGCCAATTTTATGAAAGGCTTTCTGCCCATTCTGAGCCTAAAAATGCTAGACATTTACTATAGAAAATTCAGATTAATGAAACAAAATGCTCCAAAGAGAAAATTCCTGTAGTCCTTGTTTACTCCTTCCTCTGTGGGGGCGACCTTTGTGATTTGGGACTTATTCTCTCTACAACTCATTTGCACAGGCTGTTGATTGACCTGGCATCCACTCTTATCAGCAGCAATTCCTCATGGTGACTATATATGGCAGTGTGACCTGGGGAATAAGGTGACATTATGAGGTATAAAATCATATTCTGAGGGACTGAGTGATATGCCGTGTGATGATGGCACCAGGAGGTATATTCACAGATGACTACATCAGTGTTTAATATTAGCGCCATAGCTCTGTAGGCAGAAACCCATGGCTATTACTCTGGCCCAAGTTTGTTTTTGTTAAGCATGATCTAAGATATAGTTTTATATATGTGGTTTATTTTATGTCAATGGTGCTATCGTGGCAGAAAAGGCTGTGCAATAGCTGAGAATAGGGTCATTCTGGGCATATCCCCACTTAGGAGCTCTGGTTCTAAAGAGTATAGTGCCAGCCCACCCATCATGTTCAAATTGCTATGGTCCAGGGGGCCCAGACATGTTAATGTGCTAGCAACGTAATAAATGACCACATAGCCAGCAGATTTTGCCATCATACGTTTATTATCTCACTCCTTTGAAGGTTAAAAGTCTGGCTCAGCTGGATTGTGTTCTTTGCTCTGAGTCTCATAAGGTCAGAGTCAAGGTTTTAATGGGTTGGATTCCTTTCAGCAGTCCTAAGAAGAATCTCTAAGATCATCTGAGTTCCTGGCAGAATACAGATATTGCAACATCAGAGCTGAGGCCCCATTGCTCACTAACAGAGTTGCCCATGGCTGTCCAAGACCTCTCTCTCTCTCTCTCTCTCTCTCTCTCTCTCTCTCTCTCTCTCTCTCTCTCTCTTGCCCACCAAACCCTTCTACCACCTGCAGTGTTCCCGACTTGTCCTTTTGTCACTTCCCTCTGGTGAGACATACGCACATCCTTTGTTGTTGTTGTTGTTGTTGTTGTTGTATGAAGTTCTGCCATTTTGCTGGTAACAATTTATAGAATCATGATTAATGGCAATCATTTTTGCACACAAAGTGTGAATTTACTTACAAGCAATAAATGTTGCTGAGAGAAGAATTATTTGTTACATACTTAAGTATCCAGTGCCCTGCCAAAGAGTCTAGAGGACACCAGAGAGGCTCAAGGTTTGGCCAGCCCCCAGGGATCTCGGGGTCTTAGGCGGGAACACACCACCTAGTGCATACACTCTAAAAACAGCATGTCTTCATCATTTAGATCTGTCTTCCGAAGTATCTGCTTTCTCTTGTCTCACCTCTCCTAAGATTCTTTTCTGTATCATGAATTTCAAAACTCTATCTCTGGAACATGTTCTTTTTTTTAAAAAAAATTATTACTTCCTTACTGGAAGGTGCCATGCAGGCTGTTGTACGAAGACAGGTCATTGATAGTATAACCCATTTATACATCCTATGAGCTGCAATTAATGACTGCCATAGCAAGATAAGCCCATGGGTATAATAGTGGCATGAGCGTTATGGGGGTAACCAGCATCTTTATGATTAGATCTGAAACCTGTTCCACAGGAGAAAGCACATATCTGGTACTATAAAGCTAGCAAAGAACTCATAGCTGGGGATTTTTTGTCCCCAGGGGTGAACCTACTATTATTCTGCTAAAGAGACACAGTATCAAACGTCCCTCTATGTTGGTATCTCTCCACACAGATTGCCACATCTTTCAGGCCTCGTCAAAGGCAGTTTGATGTCTCCTCATTGCTGTGGAAATTGCTTCTTGTTGAAATAAGAGCGGCAGGCTTGCTTCCCCGGCATCCAGCTGCCCCCGTGGCTAGCTTTACCCGAAATAATTACACAGAAACTGTATTCTTTTAAACATTGCCTGGCCCCATTTGTAGTAATATGAGCGGCAGGCTGCTTCCCGCCACCTGGCTAGCTTTACCTGAAATAATTACACACAAACTGTATTCATTTAAACACTGCTTGGCCCATTTCTATCTAGCCTCTTCTAGGCTAATTCTCACATATTAATTTAGCCCATTTCTAATCATCTATGTAGTACCGGTCTTACCGGGAAGATTCTAGCCTACATCCATCCTGGGTCGGAGCTTCATCACGTGCATCTGCTCGGGAGCAAGGAGCATGTCGTCTCTGTCTGAGGCGTCTTACCTCACTTCCTCTTCCTCCCAGCATTCTGCTCTGTTTACTCCACCCACCTATGTTCTAAACTATGAGCCCAAGCAGTTTGTTTATTACTCAACCAATGATATCAACAGATTGATATATGACACTCCCACATCAGCTTCTCCTACCCAAGATTCATCATTATAGCTAAATGTCTCAACATTCATTGTATGCTGAATCCATTCATCCATAGGTGCTGATCTAGACTTTAAAGGCCCAATTAACTTTTTGCATTCTATGTTTGCATTCTCAAAAGCTAGAGATTCAAAAAGTATTCGTCTAGCTTCTGGGTCTGTTACCCCTATGTCCAGAGCCTTAATTAATCTTTGCAAAAAGTCAATAAAGGGTTCTCTCTGTCCCTGCCTAATTCTGGTATATGATTCAACCCTTTTTGCTGGATCTTGTATCCTATTCCAAGCATTTAAAGCTGCTTGGTGACATAGAAACAGTACTTTAGCGTCATAAAGAGCTTGGACCTGTGGATCAGCATATTCTCCTGCACCAAGAATTTGATCTTGGGAAACCTCGACACCTTTTGCTCTTCCTTGCTGTTCCATATGTTTGGATTCTTCTCTGAAATAAATTCCAAACATCAAGGAAGGTCCATTATATAAAACTGCACACATTAACTGATGGAAATCATGGGGGGTAGCTCTAGCATTAGAAGCCCAAGTCCTTATCATTTCCTTTACATATGCATTGTGCAAGCCAAAATTAACAATAGCTTGCTTAATTTATTTTAGATTATTCATTGCTATTGGCGCCCATCTAGCTTCTCTGACTCCCTTTGAGCCTTTAGAAGTTGACGCTTTGGTCAGAATTAAGTATAGGGTATGCCGCTAAAACCCTGGGTAAGCCAGTTCTAATAGCTGGTGTTGGCATTGTATCCTGTCCTTGTGCCTTATTACTCTGTTCACCAGCTCCAATAATTTCCTTAATCATTTCAAGTCTTTTTATTATTGTCTTTATTATTGTGTCTTTTGAATCCTGAATCTCCTGACCTGCATGAGTTTCTAGTAAAGATTGTATGGTTCTTAGGAGTGCCATATTCTTCCTAAATGATAGAATATGCAAAAGAATACTGAAACCTAGTAACCAGTAAATTAAGTTATCCCCATAGTCATATAAACCTTGCATGATATAACCCATTGTATTGGTAACCAGAACAGTAAAATTTGTGTTGGAAACAAAAACTGCCATATTACCTATTATAAAGCAGGTGGTGCTGTTGCCAAGTCGCGACGGAAGAGTCCGCCTAGTATTTGTTAAAAACTGGGAAATGCAAGTTGCTCAACAAAGTAAATGTAATTAAATCAGTTCCATACACTGAACCATAAACCCAGAATCCAGGGGTAGAGAAGAGTAACCTGGAAACCGTGTATGCCTCCACGTGACAGAGTCACCCCGAGGTGTTACGGCTTTCGGCAACCAGCAACCGCATGCTCTGGTTCGCGCCATTTAAGAGCTGTGCTTACAAGGGAGATTTAAAAATGACTCAGAAAAGAGTGAACCACTCAGGCAGAGACTACGTGGGCCTGTGGAGTTTAAATCCACATGGGGAGGCAGACGATAGGGTATGTGGGGATTTGAAGTTAATCTGAGGTGTCTAAAAGAAAAATATAAAGAACTGCAGCAAGAAAAGTCAGTGCGTGATAATTTATATTAAACTGCTGGCTCCACGCACAAGACACAGGCCACAAGGCTGCGGCTGAGGAAGGGAGGGCTTGCGCCAAGCCGAACTCGCGACTGGTAGCCCAGCGGGGGAAGGAGAGGTCCTAACACCAAACGTTGGGCCCCAGGTGAAGGCGTAAGTCACAAACAATGCCACACCAGTTTGGAATTATGATTAACAGGGTGGTATTTATTTAAAGGGGAAAAAACTTACAGATCACCATCCCAGACAACAGCCCTCTGCGCAACCAGGAAGGGAGTCTAGTCTCCAGCAGAGCAGGAAGTGAAGAGAGTGAGGAGAGGGAAGTGGCCGCTTTTTTAAAGGGAGAGAGACCACGCCACAATGGGCTGGTATCTCAGCAGCTATAGGCTGGAGGAGCGGAAGGACCTCCCGCAACAAATGATAGCTTCTGAGGGAGAAGAAAAGTTTCTTTAAGGGTGTAGTCTCTGGTAGACTGACCATGCTTCAGTGATGGTCCCACATCCAAAAGTATGTAAGCAGCACACGTTTGAGTAAAGGCCACATGGTTTCACCTTTAAGGACTCATGTAACTGAGACTGACCATTACTTTGGATGGTCTAAGATGATATGTCTTTTTAAAGGTCATCTGCCTTATATACATTTCAGAGCCCTTGTAGCCATGTAATAACATATATTCACACATTCCAGGTGTAATTTAGTTCGCTGACAGATTTGGGAAGGGAGCACTGTTCAGATTCTCGGTCAGGATGACTACATGGCATCACCCTGCCCTTTGCAATGTTGGGGTTCAATTTCAGGGCCTCATGCAGGCTAGACAAGCTCTCTACCACTGAGGAATGTCCTTAGTCCCTGATGACCCCACCATTCAAGTCTGCTTTACCCGTTCTCTCTCACACATGAGTGTTATATTTGTTTGTCCTTGGATACTTTCTCTATTTTGGAATTATTACGTAACATTCCTCTGGGTCTTTATCTAGAGGTTGGCAAATTATGGTACATGATAACTGTTTTGTATCTTTTTATAGTAAGAAAATTTGCGAAACACTCCTATTCTGTCTCAGCCACAATTGTGACTAACACAACTGTCTTTTGACTTCTCACATCCCTTACAACTGGTCTAGGTAATGAACCACAGAATTGTGTTTACCTCCAGGTGATGAGCTTTTCTAAGGGACCCATCACCAGCCTTGGCTGCTCTTTTCAGCCACTGGGCTTTGCTCTGAATGTACTGTATGATTTGTAGGTAAGCATTTGCCTGCCATTTTCAGCGTTACGATGGCCAAGTGCTTAAGCCTCATTCTGGTTGGAGAACGCTTGTGAGGCAGGGTGAGTCGTCTTCACTTGGATAGTGGGCATTCTGCACAGATCCCCATTAAATTCCAACATGGCTCATTAAACCCCATTGGTGAGAAAATTGGGTCTTTGTTAAATGTTTATGTTCTCTGCTAACGTTAAATTTAGAATATTCTTTCTGTAGATACCTTTGGGAGAAATTTAAAGGCACTAGCTGAAGTGCCAAGCAGATTTCAATCCATAGGCTCCCAGATACAAGACCTAGAAACTAGTCACTGCCTGGGTTGATTATTAAATAAATCTCTTTGCAGCATTTATATGTTAGCATTTGATTTTCTCATTTCCAAAGCTCGTGACCTTCTGGTTACTGTTTTCTACTCCCAGAGACCAGTAGGGGTTGTACTTGTGGGTTTTGAGCAAAAGGTGAAATCAATTATTTTCAAACACCATGCAGCCATGAATTCAAGGACAGGATTATGATTGTCTGTGCCTTCTCAGCACACTCTTCCATTAAAGAAACAACTCCCCAATATTTTCCTTTCGAAAGAATGACTTAAGCAAATACAGATACCAGTGATGGAATTGTTACTCTAAAAACAGGCTCATGGGGTTAATGTAAAAAGATGACCATCTCCTTGCAGGAGAATTTCTGTAAATCTTCTGTATGTACTCTCAGAGTCAGTTGCTGCATGGCAAGAGATGTTGTGACATAGGGAGCCTTTCTGGGTGTGTATCCAATGTGCGAACTGAGCTCCCAGAAACTAACAGAGGCTCTATTTCCTCACCTGGTGTTGTAGTGTCTAGGAAATAGGGCATTATATGCTCACCTGTCTTAGGATAGTCATTCTCAGACATTTTATAACATGGTCTTTCACAGCTCACTAAAATTAAGAAGGACCTCAAAGAGTTTCTATTGATGTACCCATTATCATTTATCCCATTAGAAATTAATACAAATCTCAAAATGTCATTCTATTGATTAGTTTAAAGTATAAATAATTTACACATGACTGTAAATGACATATCTTATGAAAGATACATTTCTTTTCCAGGAGAAACAAAAAATATGTTAAAAAAAAGACAGCTTTGCTTTATATTTTTGCAAAGTTCTTCAGTGTGAGAGATGAGCAATAAAAGACAGAGAATCCTTGCATCTGCCCCTGAATGCAATATGCTGCATTAGTACTATCATATGGCCTTTTGAAAACTGTACTGCATATGAACAAAGAGTAAGAATAAAAAAATGCAAGTGACACTTCACTGTTATTGTGAAGATAGTCCTGACCTTGAAGATCTTCTTGGCTGTAATTCAAGAGACTCCAAGGATACCTGAGCTCTCCTTTGAAGCCATCACCTTGGCCATTAGAGCTTGTTTCTAAGGAGACCTTGCTGGAAGGGCTGCACCAGGGTGCTACTGTATAACATCTTTATCACTACTAACTCAATACCTAAAGCATGTATCACTGTGAAGGTCAAATAAAATTGCCGTGTTTTAGGGCTAAGTAATTTGTGATGCTCTGTGGAATGTGCAATTTAGAATGACCCTACAAAGCAGCATTCAATGATAGGTTTTCCAGACATGGCATCATTCTTTGACCTAGTTCAAAAGGGTAGGATTTCTGTTATAATTCTATTATTATGACTGACGGAGCCCCACTGGCAAAACCCATCCATGAATTGATTTTATAGCCAAGCGCATGGAGAGGGAGGATCTAGACTCAAAGTAATTCCAATATTCCAGACTATTCCTACAAAGCAATAACAGTTTTAGAAACTCCCCTATAAATGCTTGCCATTTGTAGGAAAGAATAAGTTCACAGTGTTCACTTACAAAAAGAAAAGAATGCTCCCTCATTTATATATAGATGCATAACACCTGTCAGGACAAGCAAGGCTTCAGCTGCGGGAGCCTTAGACACTTCTGATTCTCCATGTGTCATGGACAAATGTCATACATACAGATTTGCACAGAAAGCAACAGCGAGTACTCCAAGGAGAGCCAGCGTTTGACAAGACTGAATAATGACCTGGAATGACAAGAGAGGAAACTATTGTGTCTTGTTGTCTCTCTACCTGGGCAGATCTTGTGCTAGGTTGCTGAGTACTGGCACATTGAAATACCATTTGAAATTTAAATTCCTTGTAAAACATCAAGAAAATATGGGCCAGATAGCTACTCACAAAGGTTCTAAGGTACAAACTGTCACTAAATCACTCCAAAGAGTCACTGAGAGGGCTTCCAGAAAGTGACCATTTTCAGACAGGCAGTTAAAAATACACAAAGCATCATTTATCCATTAGCACATTGGCATTCTGATGGCGTAAATAGTCATTATCTATATTTTTTACCCTAAGAATGTTTTATTTTTCTGGTTGAGTTGTAGTTGGAGCTCCAGTATGATGATGAGATTAATAAAAATACTTTAGTATTTCAGTGTTTGGATTTCTTTTCAGTTGAGAATTGGTTTGATTCTGATAGTTTGTCGTGAACCTTGAGTTTATCCTTCTGAAGATATCCAAGAATTTCCAGTCTCTAGGGCCCAATTCATGCATTGATGCCAAGCTCTCAGCAGATGATTTTGTGTTACTAAGAAACATATAATTTCCCTGCTGCCATTAGTTGTCTTCTGTCTTTTTCAGACAGACCCTTGGTGTGGGAGGTCCTTCTGTCTATGTGTTGCTTTTAATGAATAAAGAAACTGCCTTGGCCTATGATAGGGCAAAAGAATAGAGCTAGGTGGGGGAAACTAAACTGAATGCTGGGAGAAAGAAGGCGGAGTCTCCAGACAGATGCCATGTAGCCACCAAAGTGGAAAGATGTGAACTGTCAGCTGGAACCTTGCCTGGAGGCCATGAGCCTCATGTTAAAATATGAAATAATAGAAATAAGTTAACCAAAGATATAAGAGCAAGCTAGCTAGCAATACGATTGGCCAAACAGTATTGCAAATAATATAGTTTCTGTGTGATTATTTCTGGCCAGGGCAACTGGAAACGAACTAACAGCTTCTGCCAACAGACCCTGTTCTGGTAGTTCCTTTTATTCTATTCTCTGTTTTCAACCCCTCTGTCGTCTGGCTTATTCTACTCAATCTATAACACTGGATGACTAGTAGAAAACCCTACTCAGCCCTGCCTTCTGAAGATGTGGTCTTGATCTCTATCCCACCTCACCAACTTCTCAAAGATATAGTGGCACCACTGTCTTGCCACTCATCCTATGGCAGTCCTACACTATTGGCTGCTCAAACAACTTTTCCAAAACTTTCCCATGGTTCAGTGGCATGTGTCAGTGGAAGTTGTCACTCTCTTCCAGTGCCCTATATGAAAGTATTTGCCTATACTGAATGGAAATAAGGTCATAGGCGCTTATATCCCCTATTACCAACTTGAGAAGCAAAGTTGATTTTTCTGTAGCTAAAAGATCAGCTCTTAGGGCTGCAGAGATGACTCAGCAACTAAGATCATTTGTTGTTCTTGCAGAAGACCTGGATTTTAATTCCTGGCACGTACATGGTGGCTCACAACCATCTATAACTCTAGTCCAAGGAGATCTGACACTTTCCTCTGGCCCCCCAGGAACCAGGCACTCATGTGGTACATGTACATACTTGTAGGCAAAACATTCAGATACATAAAATTAAAAATAAAGAAATAAAAATCTGGCCTCAGGAAGTGTAAGAGAAGAATGAGTGACTCTGTTGTGGCGGCCATGAGGAGGAAGAGGACCAGCAGAGTGATACAGGCCAAAATGACCAGATCCTTTGATAAGACTGTGAATTCGGGAAATCTGATTGTGCCCTCTCTCCTTCCTATTCAGTCTTATATGTGCTATCTAGAATGTTCTCTTGAGGTCACAAAGACTCATCTTAAATAAGTTCTGAGTTTTAACCTAGCCTTGGGTTAGGACTGGTCTCCCTAACTCAGCAAGATCTGAGAAGAGCTGCTGTGAGTTACACTGGGACTGTTTTGAAAAAGTCTCTAGTGGGACAGCGCAGCTGAGCATGTAGGACACTGTGTGAAACTGAGCACTGTCTGTGAACCAACTAAATGAGTTCTTTTAGAAGTTCCCAGCTCACTAGCAGAGTGGGTGGCTAATTTCCTGACTCACGTATTCAACTCATTTGCTGTCCTGACAAAACACTCCCCCCTCTAGGACACACTGGCTGACTTTATTCTGTATCTGTTCCTGTTCTTCATGGGGTAGATAGGAATGCGCCAAGTAATAGCTTTCCCTTCTGTGTGGGATATTGTTTATGAAGCAGAGCTCAGTTCTTTGTTCAGAAGGAAGAGTGTGGATGCCAGATCAGTTTTGTGGATATATAGTTAAAATACTTTCCTCAAAATAACTCTTTGGGAAAGTACAGAATCAATCTCATAGAACAGAGTGGATACCAATGAGCAGGAACTTGGGGATAGGAAATCAAACCCTATGCCACATATGAACCTGGGAAACCTCCCCAAGAGTAGAGATGGGTCACATGCTATCTTCAGAGCTCAGGAACAAATGCAACCAGAAGCTGAAGTTAGCACATGAGCTGCAGTGCAAGAATTTTCTGCTAAGGAATAGCTCGTATTTTATTCCACAAGACCCAGGAAAAGGAGAATGGTGTTAACAAAAGCCTCAGTAGAAACCTCATCGCTTTGGTGAGGTGCAGGCTCCTGGCTCAACCTAAGATGGAGAAAGCAATCGCAAAGAGAGACACATGCTGCCCCTCCCATCTCTACCTGCAGAGGCTGCTGGTTAAAGCAAGTGTTCGAAGCTACTCAGAAACTGAGGGGAGACCTGTTATTTGCCTGGTGTGATTAATAGGGCCCTCTCAGCTGGAATAGTGAAAATGATTCTATCCTTGGTTTTTAAAAGGGAATCAGGATGTGTTGCCATTCTAACCCATGACCCCCATCTCTCTTTCTGACTTCATTTGTTTTGCCGTTATATTCTTATGGTAGTTTCTTTAAACAACAACATTAAAGCATTAAAGAAAAGATAAAATGTTTTAATTAACAGATAAAACTCATCTGTGTTTATGGTGTGTGATATGGTTGATGCCCATGAACGGCAGGAAGGCTGATTGTGCCAGTGAGCATGTGCATCCCTTCACATGCTGATCAATCGTTTTGCTCTCTGCAACAAAAAAAAAAACCACTTAAAATTACTCTCCAGCAATTTTCAAGTATGTAATACTTTATTTTAAACTACTCTGCCCTTACAACACTCTCTCTTGCTTATCCACTCGCTAACAGCATGCTAGATTGCAGTAGAGTCCTGCGGGATGGGGATATGAGAACCAACAAGTTGTGTATAAGAACTGTGGTCAGTGGCCTAGCTGTGCCTGCACTAATGTGCAGGACTAGCAGTGTGTGTGTGTGTGTGTGTGTGTGTGTGTGTGTGTGTGTGTGTGTGTGTGTGTGTGTAAGAACTTAGAACCTGATTTCATACCTCTCCCTGTCTTGGATCTTTTACTGGAATTGCTGGGGATGCCTGGAGCCATCTCTCTATTCTGCCTCTGCATTGATATCTGAGCTTCATGTCTAAGTGCAAACCAGAATGTGTCAACCCTCTTACTAAAGACCTTCAGTTGTTTCCTACTATGGCAGACAGGACAACTTCCAAATTTCTTGATGACTTGCAAAACCTGCACACTTAGCTCACTGCCCTGCCCTGCCCGCCAAGCACTCTGTTTGTCATACACACATGGATTGGCCTCACACTTTATGAAATAGAAGAGAAAAGAAAAGAACTGAAAATACCCATTCTGCCTTAAAAAACTTTACGATCAGTATCATTTTGTATCTTTCCCTCTTGGCAATCAGTTCAGTGGGTCATTTTCCTAATGAGTACTGCTCACACTTTGCATAACTGTTTTGAATATTGAGTCACCAGGTATTTTGAGGAGCACAAATAATCAGTGAGTGGTGTCTGCTGCCCTGATTGATTTACAAAGGGCTCAGATCTAAACAGCATGTAGTAATTGAGCAAGTTCAGCTCTGGAGAACACCAAGTTTATTTTTATGGCGGAATATGCTTCTAGGAGCAAATGAGAGCCAGAACCTGGTTGCCTCTCCCTTCACAGTAGTAGACCACTGTAACAATACTCATTTCTCCATTCCTTTGTGCGTGCATCAGATGATTACTGCATGCTGACCAAATTGGCTAAATAAATACGAGGGTTGCAAATTGGACCCTACTACCAAGGATCCCAGTCCTTTCTATGAGTCTGTGATTTGATCCAAATGCTGGGATCTTAAAGGAATAAACACACTCAAAGCTGAGGGCATCAGGGATTGAGGTGGAGTTGCTTTCAAGACTCTTAAAGAATGAATAAAAGGATCTTTGGAAGCAAGAGTATGTGTGTATGCCCCCCATAAGTGTGTGTATTCTCCTTTCCCACGTGTGTGTGTGTGTGTGTGTGAGAGAGAGAGAGAGAGAGAGAGAGAGAGAGAGAGAGAGAGAGAGA
>NW_004949110.1:4863358-4884205 GCF_000317375.1 Microtus ochrogaster
AGAGAGAGAGAGAGAGAGAGAGAGAGAGAGAGAGAGAGAGAGAGAGAGAGAGAGAGAGAGAGAGAATTGGGAGAGACATATAAGGAATGAAGGAATGGTGGAAGTTAATGCCAAAGGCATTTCTGCCCTTTTAGGAGGAGTCAAATGCAAAAAAAAATAGTTAAAAAAGTTTAGTATGTTTGGAAAGTTGCAGCAAATTCAGTGTGACTTGAGGTGGGCAGCAAAGGGTGGGCCAGGTGTACAGAGAGGCATCACTGGAAGGTAAGTGTGGTATGGATAATATGTCTGCCCTGAGAGCAGAGCAATGACAATCTATTTTTTTTAAATGAAGATCTCATGTTGGTATGGAGGGTACGTTTGAGAAGATCACTACTTAAAAGTGATCACACCAAAGGCAATCCTCATGGCTGTGCCCTAACCAACTTGTCACCTTTTTGTGTGTCGTCCTAGTGACAGTGCTGGCCATTTTCCATGAACTACACGTGGACCCCGACCTGTACACACTGCTGTTTGGGGAGAGTGTGCTGAACGATGCGGTGGCCATAGTCCTCACATAGTAAGTACCAGCTCTTGTCTCCTCCCTTTAACCATGGTTCCTCGTGGAGGTAATTCCTGATGTCTTTAATAGACCCTTCCCTCTTTGACAGAAAGATGCAGGCACTTTGTAGCTTTTAAGGAATTGTTATCACAGAAGATCTCCAATAATGGGCACAATTCATTAGGCACCTAATATCTAATACTGTTAATGGCTTTCACAATGCAAGCTTATTACGAGATACTGCCCAGAGGGTAGCAGAGTAGCAGATATTTTTTTTTTCTCAGTGCATATATTTCGTTGATTCACTGAAGGTTCCTAAGATGCATGGAAATGAGCTTCCTCATTTCAAATCATTGCCACTTAGTATGTTCCTCCCACTGGTTGCTTTCCAGTGAGCAGACTGACAGAAGCTCTCCGATTTAGCTTTTGGCAGATGGGGTCCTAGAACTCAGGATCACAACCCTTTACCTTCTCCATGCAGATTCTGGGCTTTAAGGCCTGCTTAGGTCGCTAACTCTTCCCACACCCACGTGACCTGGAAGCTACCTCTGCTGAATGCAAGTGCGACTTTCTTTTATTCCGAGGGGCTTCTTCTCAAGAAGCCCAGCACGCTTTGTCCAGCTCCTCTTTAGACATGTAGACATTTATATTTAATAAATGCCACTCTGGCAGCTTTCAGTGTGTCCGAGGTCTCGCTGTGGTTTTAGATTAAGACCAACGCTTTGGGCGACTGTCAGATATCCCCAAGGAAAGCAGCTATCTGATAATTAAATGTGACAACAGAATCCTGTTCCCGGCGTTAATTACTTCAAATGCAGTTGAAAATACATTGTGCAGTAACAAAAAAGTTTTAAGGCGGACCTCAGGGATGGAAGTGGGAAGCAGGCAGAGCCTGGCAGTCCTGCCAGCTAGTTTTCCAGCTTCCTTTGTTTGCCAGTTGACATTTCTTAAAGCTGCCTCTCTCCGAAGTTGCCACTGAATTCAGCCTCGTCTACCTGGTCACAGAGACACACAGGACCTTTTCTGTGTCATGGGTAGTTAGTTACCAGCGTGTATGAATAAAAGCAAAGCCGTGGGCAGAGTCACAAATGCAAAAAGGATGCTTTGAAAGCAACATCAAGGACAATTAATTAGGACACCAAGAATCCTTGTCCCAGAAATACTAACGTTAAAGGAATATTTGAAGAAAAAAAATGAAAATCTGCTGAGTCCCTCATTTTTATTTCCTGAGCCACCAAATTGTAAAAGGCCAAGCCAAGCAAAACCACTAAAGCACAAAGGAGCTGGGCAGCCCACATAGCTCCATCCAAGGTAGGCTTGGCCTCTGCCCAGCGCTGCCACTCACAGTGGCTCCCATTAAAAATAAGGACTTGGGTATGAATGTTGCCGTGTTGAGTATAAGCCCAGAGTACTGGAAACTGTTTCTTTTCCATCTCAAGTCCATTTAAGCCTCCCTAACCCAACTACGCTTGTCTAAATAAATTTTAATCATAAAGTGAATATCTGCTCCCGACCCCCAGGCATAAAGAATGTTTTGGAGGGTTGCTCTTCAGCTTGTGGTGCTTTGGGGGAGAGTCTGGAAACCTCAGGAGGTAGAATACAGATGGAGGAGGTAGATACCTGGAGTCTGGTCCTTGATGGCATAGATCTTGACCCCTTTCTGTTCTCCCCACACACACACTTCCTGTATGCCAGGAGCATTTACTACATGACCTTACTGCCATGATGTTCAGTACAAACACATGGGTACAAGCAGCCGCAGAGGAAGCTCTCTGAAACTATTTAAGATTTATCTTTCCATATCCAAGCTGTTTCTTTTAGGTGTTTTGGTCACAGTAACAAAGCATACCTGATACACATATCTTGACAAGGTGTCTTCCTTTCTGTGCAGGAGACATTAGGCATTCTAGCTGACATCCTGCGGTCCTCAGCTTGTCTATTTTCACACTATGCAGTGTCAACCCAGGGAGTTGCTATTAAAATAAAACTATATCTGAGGAGATATCGTCCAAAGTCCACACGGGAGGACCTCCAGGGTCTCTGCCGTGAGTTTGTCTGACTCTCGGCGTGTGTGTGTGTGTGTGTGTGTGTGTGTGTGTGTGTGTGTGTGTGTGTGTGTGTGATGGCCTAGCTCTGGCTTCTCTGTCCACTGGCATTTCCTATGGCTCACCTTTTCTCCCCTTATATTATTTTCCATGTGTTTTTTTTTACTTGTTCACTCATTTCTTATTAAAAATATTTTGGAAAATTTTATAATGAATACCATGTATACATCATTTCTATTTTTCCTCTCTCCATCCAATCCTTCAGTGTCCCCCTACTTCCTCTCTAATTCATGACCTCATCTTTAATATTACATATGTATATGTATGTATGTATGTGTTTGTGTGTTATATACATTTATATAGAACCTACTTAATCAGTTTAGTGTTACTTTCCCTGGAGAAAATTGATGTTCCCTCTCTTGTTATCCACTTATTGCATATAGTTTTTTATCTAGAAGGAGGGCCTTGGGAAATATCCCTCATCCATGTTGGGATATCAGTTGATTTTCTCATTATGCAGGTCCTGTTTAAGCAACCATATTGAGATTTCCCAGGAGCAGGTTCCCTGTCATGTCTAGAAGACATTAACTCAGAGTGGGCATTCTGGCTTTTGCAAACTATGGTTTCATAGACATGGCCAAATTAAACCCAAATCATTGGTAACTGTTGGCCTTTGACGGGGTCTCTAAAGCCTTTAGAAACACGCTTCCATTTACCTTCCCTTCATCGGCCATAAAATTTTATTTAAGAACAATTCATTCCATTCAATTTTAATACTTTTCATTTTTAATTGTTAATATTTTAACAATAGTTTGCTCTGGTATTTAGTGACATTTTTGATTAAAGATGCTTTTCTTTGATAGTCTATGAAGCAAAATATTATAATTAATACTGTTTCTTAGGTTAAATGTCCTCTCAGTTTCAGAGAATTGATTTATAATTGAATTTGATTTTCCCATCTCTCCTACATAGCACAGAGTGATGAGTGTTGTATTATGTTTCTATGGTTTAAAATGATCCAGCAATTCTTTGTCCTGAAATAAAAGTAATTTTAATTAACACAAAAGTTCTGAAATTAGCTTATCTCTGACCCATATTGTGATTGCTAGTGTATTGGAATATCCTTTCCAAATGAGTTCATACTGGCTCAGAATGAATGAATTCTATATGATGGATTTGCCTTTCTAAAAGTTGTTAAATAGACTTTGAAAGGAGGTAAAAGACAGAGCAAAGAGATCTAGAGAGGGTTTATGTGCTTGAGTCCTAAACAAAGACATTAATTTCAGAGGCAGCATGGCAGAGTCAAAAGAAGCCACAATTAGAAGTCAGATCTGGTGTCAGGATCCCCATTAATTAACTGTGCAATCAGTACAGTTTTCACAGAACCAGCTCTACCATTGTAAGCAAACAGACTGTGTGAGCAGATGTAAGTGAGCAGCAGCCATAGAAACAGCTCAGTAAAGGGCCCTGTGAAGTGAACAGGACTCTGCCCCATCATTTCTTCAAGCTAAGTTTCCTCTTTTGGTTAGGAAGCAACTGCTACATTCTTCAGTACAGAGCAAAAGCCATTGCCCCATCATTCCCAGCCTAGGGCTGCTCACTGAAGCCAGGGAGACCCTGCATTACTCTCCCAACTAAGCAGTGTGCAAGGAGATTAGGGCCATAAGTGACCTCACTTGACACCAAATGAACTGAGATGGGGAAAGCAAAACTATTGTCCAACTAAAATTTCCATGAATGAGAAAAAGTAAATACCAGGTAGAAACATAGCAAAAGTTAGCACACCAGAATTGTGGTTTTATATGCCCATAGTCATCTGTGTTTGCTTACCCACAAATTCTAAGTGTAGTTGTTTAGTATACATTACAAAGTTATTCTCAGCAATAAATAAGACAATAAAGTTGAAAAATCTCTGTATCTCTGTAATCTAGGAAGACTATGTGATAAAAATATTTTCTATTTATGTTATCATTCATATCAATATCTATTACTCTACCTATAAAACTTTCTGTTTTCATTTGACTGACCTGCTTCTAATGAAGTAGTCCCTCATAAATATGAAATTTTATCATCCAAAGAATATAAGGGATAACCATCTTTACATATGAGTTCCCCCATGAGAAATGCCATATGTAAGTAAGACATGTTGCCTAACATTGACAAATCAAGAAGCAGAAGTTGACGTATATTAAGGTTGTGAAGTACTTATTGTATACTCTTTCCCTGGGAAGATATGAACAAATAAAACATGAAAACTCAAGAAAAACATTTAAAACCATATTTTGTTTAAAAAAAAACCCCACACACATAAGACATCTCAAATAAATAACTTAATGATGTACCTCAAGGTTTTCATGGGGGGTAGGAGCCAAATTTTGAAAAAAGTTAACGAAAGTAATAAGAAAAAAAGGCAGTGTTTAATAGAGATCAAGAAAATAAGATATTTTCTAACTCCATCCATTTTCCTGCAAATTCAAGATATCATTTTTTTCTGCTGTATAGTACTCCATTGTGTAAATGTACCACATTTTCCTTATCCATTCTTCAGTTGAGGGGCATTTAGGTTGTTTCCAAATTCTGGTATGACAAACAATGCTGCTATGAACATAGTTGAGCACATGTCTTTGTGGCACGACTGAGCATCCTTTGGATATATACCCAAAAGTGGTATTACTGGGTCTTGAGGAAGGTAGTTTCCTAATTTTATGAGGAATTACCATACCAACATTCAAAGGGGCTGTACCAGCTTTCATTCCAGCAATGGAAGAGGGTTCCCTTTACCCCACAACCTATCCAGCATAAGTTGTCATCAGTGTTTTTGATCTTGTTCATTCTTACAGGTGTAAGATGGAATCTCAGAATTGTTTTGATTTGCATTTCTCTGATGACTAAAGATGTTGAGCATTTCCTTAAATTTCTTCCAGCTATTTTTGATTCCTCTGTTGAGGGTTCTCTGTTTAGGTCAGTACTCCATGTTTTTATTGGATTATTTGTTCCTTTGATGACCAATTTCTTGAGTTATTTGTATATTTTGGAGATCAGACCTCTGGCTGATGTGGAGTTAGTGAAGATCTTTTCCCATTCTGTAGGCTGTCATTTTATCTTGTTGACCATGTCCTTTGCTTTACAAAATCTTTTCACTTTCAGAGGGTCCCCTTTATTAATTGTTTCTCTCAGTGTCTGTGATACTGGGTTTATATTTAGGAAGTGGTCTCCTGTGCCAATGTGTTCAAGTGTACTTCCCACTTTCTCTTCTATCAGGTTCAGTGTGGCTGGCTTTATGTTGAGGTCTTTGATCCATTTGGCCTTGAGTTTTGTTCATGGTGATAGATATGGGTCTATTTTCATTCGTCTACATGTTGATATCCAGTTATACCAGCACCATTTGTTAAATATGCTTTCTTTTTTCCATTTGATAATTTTTGCTTTCTTTGTCAAAAATCAGGTGTTCAAAGATGTGTGGATGACTATCCAGGTCTTTGATTTGGTTCGATTGGTACTCCTGTCTGTTTTTATGCCAATACCAGGCTGTTTTCAGTACTGTAGCTCGGTAGTAGAATTTGAAGTCAGGGATTATGATGCCTCCAGAAGATCTTTTATTGTACAGTATTGGCTATTCTGGGTTTTTTGCTTGTCCATATGAAGTTGAGTACTGTTCTTTCAAGGTCTGAGAAGAATTTTGCTGGGATTTTGATGGGCATTGCATTGGATCTGTAGATAGCTTTTGGTAAGATTGCCATTTTTACAATGTTAATTCTACCAACCCAAGAGCATGGGAGATCTTTCCACTTTCTGGCATCTTCTTCAATTTCTTTATTTAATATTCTTCAAATATTTAAAGTTCTTGTCATACAAGTCTTCCACTTGTTTGGTTAGAATTACTTTGAGATATTTTATGCTATTTGTGGTTATTGTGAAGGGTGATGTTTCTCTGATTTTTTTTCTCAGAAAAAAAAGAAAAGATAATATATAGAAACAAACAAAAAGGTGGCTCATTAAATAGATAAACAAAATTAACAAACCTCTAACCAAAATAAAAAAGAAACCTAAATGCCCTTTATAATATACATGATAAATTGTTAACCTCTTCAATATAGAACATTTGCATGTTCTATGTGGAGGTTTGAATTAAAATGACCTCCATAGGCTCATATGTTTGAATACTTGGTAATGGTAAAAGATACAAAATAATCCCACACTAGTTCTGAATTATATATTAAAAAGGATTATTTATTTAGGGGGAACTCATAGATCACTGTCCTAGATCACAGTTCTCTCCATGAATGGGGAACAGGAACAGAGTCTAGCAGCCAGAAGTGAGAGCTGGAAGCATGAAAGCAGTGCAGGCTTTACCACTGCATTTATAGTATAAGAGACCATGCCCAAGTGGGCTCGTATCTTAAAGGCTATTGGCTGAAGAAGCTGAAGGAGCTCCCACAGCAACTTGGTCCCTAGTTGGTGTAGGTGTTTGGAATTAGGAGGTGTGACCTTCTTGGAGGAGTTGTGTCACTGGAGGCAGGCTTGCATTTGCAGTTAGTTATATCTGCTTCAAGGTTGTTCTGTCAAGATTGCTAACCCTCAGCTACTGTACCAGTACCATGCCTGTATGACTGGTGCCATGTTCCCCACCACGATGGTCATGGACTTTAACCCTCAGAACCATGAACTCCAAATTAAGTGCTTTCTTTTGTAAATTGCTTTGGTCATGGTGTTTTATACAGCAATTAGACAAGTAACTAAGACAGTTACCTTGAGTAAGTTACACAACCTCCCAGTGCTTTAGTGGCAGTTACTTTCAGGGATGAAGGATGGTAGCAGCATGTACCTCATTAGGTTAGATAGGCCTAGCTTGTTACACTCAACACATCATCAAACATTAGCTTCTATTATTATTTCCATCAGCAAATATCAATAATAAGAGGTAAGCATTGTGGAATGACTCACAACGCATATAGAGAATAAACAGAAAGTGAATGGCCAGTAACTATGAATAAGATCTGCTTAACTTATAATAAATGAAAAATTAAATAAACACTAGTGTATCTTTTTTTAAAAAAAAAACTAACAAGTCTTCAAATCTTAAGAACTCAGTATGACATAGACATACCCATAGAGATGGCATCTGAGAAACAAGAATCCTCCCTTGTTACTGACAAAAGAGAAAAGTGATAAACATTTACGAAGATAAGCTAGCAATATTTAGTGAGAATCATTAGACCTTGAGTCATCTGATCAGGAACTATGCTTCTAGAAGTTTATCCTAAAAATTAGTTGAGGCCATGAAGTTGTGTACAATGGTTGCCAGATGGTTCACCAAATTTTGTGCATTGATGTCACCCATCTCACACATTTAAAATTAACAAAGAAGAAAATATATTGATGTGAAAATATGCATAATACATTTTAAGGCAAACAAAGCACCCAAATTTATAATATTCATATCTAATAAATAGTAATAGCTATACTTAGTAAATAGTAGGATAATTAAGTATATAGTAAGATCTAGATTGGCTATAGAATTCCAACCAATTACAAAGCAATTTCAAAGTCAACCGCAGCTATAAAATGAGAATTTGTCTTAAAAAATAAATCAAAACAAACATCACCAACTATATGTGGATAAAGATATACTTATGTATTATTTATGTTCTAGTTTGCTTTCTATTGCTATCATAAAGACCAAAGCAACTAGGGAAGGGAAGGATTTGTTTGGCTTACACTTCATCACTGAGTGAAGTCAGGGTAGGAACTCAAAAAGGTTCAGAACTTGGAGGCAAGAATTGAAGCAGGGACTTTGGAGGCAGATAATACTCCCACAGACTTGCCACAGTCAGGCCAATCTGGTGGAGGTATTTTCTCAACTGAAATTCTCTCTTCCCTGATGAACTTACCTTGAGTCAAGCTGACAAAAAGAACCCTAACCAGACAAATTATGTATATTATAATAATTACATTATCTACAAATTATATACTTTATGTTATCTCTTTATTTTAGATTGAATTATGAAGATGAAGTTAAGTATACTTGTTTCTATTTGTGTGTAAATTACTTGCAAATCATATATAACATATATGCTATTTCCACACAAATATAATTCATATGCTTAAAGTAGTAAGTACAGCAGTGTGTTGGAACATAGTCTATGAAACTCGTTCCACACTAAATAAATGTCTCCAAATTTTCTTAGAGATAAACTAAGGGCCTTCGTAACGAGCAGGCTCTTAAAGGGTAATAAATACACACTAAGTGCCTTTATTCCCTTTATTCCTTGTAAAGCAAATACTGATAAGGATGTCCAGTGTAGCTCATTAAAAGAGAGAGACACAGAGCAGCAATTTTCCCGTCCTCAATGAGGGGGCCATGCTGCTTGGAAGTTTTTGCTAGAAAATGTCACAGAAAGTGGAATGCCAGTGAATGCTTGGCACTTAACCACAAGTGATGTTTTGAAAGACCACAGTCCTTAAGGCCTGTGCTTCTTGAGGAGAGTTCAACATGAAAGCTAATGGGATGCTGTGAGATTCAACCATGGAATGAAAGGAACCTTGAGCTATTAACCGGCCATTCACCGAAATGTGTTCAGCACCTGTAGAAGCTATGTACAGATTGCCTGGTTATCGTCACCCATCCCTGCCCTCAGCGAGCTGGGCAAACAATAACGGTGACAGGATTTAATATGTCTAAGAAAACATTTCTCTAAAAGTCAATTCAGAATTGCTGTAAAGTTTGGACATATATAAATAGGTCCCGAAGGAAATCCCATACATTCTCTTCTAATATTTCTAAAAAGAATGCAAACTCCTTACTGGCAACTTAGACTTTTCTCTGTCCCCCACGACACAAACTAATTGTTTGGCAGTTCCTCCAATAATTACTGAGTGAATCAATTAGGGTCTTGTCAGGTGCAGATGCAGGCATTTATTAATTCTCTCATTAACAGCCTTTCCCGAGGACGTATGTTTAATGGTCTTTATTGTGCTTCTTCCAACTGTTTGAAAAGCCCTGTTGGCTGCTCTCATTAGCTCCGCGTCTCCCGTTGGCTCCTACTGGGAAACATGGACATGAGGAGAAGGTATATCTTGCTGGGGACGGTGAGAGGAAACTGCCACCGCAACCCAGAGATACATTTCTCATGAACCTGCTTACCTTAGAAATAAGTCCCTTATGTCTGGACACATCTTTCTGAAGGTGATTCAGAAATTAATTCTGGCTTGGAAACTGATAATCAACCTGAATTGCATTTGTTTTGATGGCTGTCTAGTTATATAGTCGTGTATTACATAATTAAAGGAAAAATAATGCATGGCTCACTTTGCCGAAGGACACTGTCCGGGCCATCAATTCTATGCTAATGTCGTTTCTCAGACACTAGGTGGTGTCACATGGCAGGAGTGGAAAAGTCTCCCCGGGCTCTTTAAATGGGGTGACTGTCCTGAGCTGACAGCAGCTCTGAGTCAGACAGTCCCAGTGGGGGACTGCACACCTGTCCACTGCTGTCGCCTTTGGTTTTGCTCACCCCTGATCTCTGGTTCCTGTTTCCTGACCTTGACTTTGAGGTCACCTTTATCCTAGCTCTTCAAGCCTCTTCAGATCTGTAGGCTCTGACTTTGACTTTCTCCTGTGACTCTGCTCCATCTCTTGACTCTCAGATTAGATCTAAAATTTGTTTGCTGTTTCTTCAGAAATCAGTGCCATGATGTAGAACTTGGCTTGCTCATGCCATACCATGAATGACAAAAATAGTCTACTGAATGTAACTAAATACATACTGTGTATCCATATTGATAGTTCTGTATCCCAACCCTATTGCACTTTAGTTCAATGGTCTATAAGTCAGATGTAAGCGACACAGACACAATTAAAACTGATGTGAGCAAAGGAATTCACTGGTCTAGGTATCAGCGTAGTACTGACTGGCATGTACTGGGCTCAAGGATCCAGTATGGCTGTTTCTTCCCTCACATCATCCTGATTGTCTGAGGGCAAGCCTCTGTCTGAGGGCAAGCCTCCTCTGTGTTTGCTCATACATGTAGACGGCTTATTCTGTTAAACAGGAGAGGATATTTCTAGGCATATACAATTTTGAGCTCAAAACAACAGTTCATTTTCTCAGTATTTTGCATATCAATCACAAAATCTCCAATTGGCTCTGCCTATATTGGGTGATCTCCTGTAGAGCAATCACACAGTACTTCAAGGGAATTAGGACATGGTTTTTGGTCAGATCTGAATCTTGTCCTACCCTGAGACTGCAGTCTTGTGGTTTATTTGTAAGAAGAAATCAACTACAGGAAATGTCTGGCAGACTTTCTAAAATTGTAGCTGCCCTAGTCATCAAGACATGGTGTGTCAAAGCAGAAAGACCCCTGTGCTATTATAAGCTTGAAAATATGTTCTATCTCAGAAAGCAAAGTTCTTTTCTGCATGTGTAACTGAAGGATAGAAAAATAAATTCTCTGTGTTACAGACAGTAAAAAACATCACAGCAAGAATGGGAAAGGCCCACTCTGTGGGGTTGCATGTTCTCGTGGATGTTCAGAGGCTCTGGCACTGGGGTCCCATTTCCCATCTTTTGATAATGTAGCTTTGATGAAAATAAATTGAATATGGTCTGGGTTTTCAGAGTTCTCATTCAGCCACATCTGCTCTTCCACTGACCTGAAGAGGTGGTGAAGAGCTTGTCATTGGATTAGAATCCAAAAGATCAAAAGCCTTGGCCCAGGCAGTGTAAAATCAGGAATGTAATTCTATATCAACAGAAAAGGTAAAGAAGACAATTAAAACAGTGTTCCCACCCACACTCCCCTTTCACCGTTAAAATAGCTAAAATACTTTTCATAGGCAGGACCATGGAAATCCCACAGGACAAACAGAACAATTCTTCCTGAAAATGAGCTCATACCCAAAAAGGAACAGGCCACTAAAAGACACAGCTCCACCTGAGGGAAAACCAGGCATCAAGCAGAGGAGAGAAAGAGGGGCAAGCACCCCAAAAGCAGAGTCTAAGGAAGATTATAAAATGGGCATATTAAAACTGACAGAAGAGGCTAGTCGAACAGTAGGAATGGTTAGGAAGGAAGAGTTCCATGCAAAATTGAAGCTTGGAGCTTGACCAAGAAAAATGCAAATATCACTATTAAAAACTCAATAGATGACATAGATGTCATATTATAAACCAACTGGCTAGTGGAAGATGAAGTTGACAACTGATCCAGAATGAATGCAGATCAGGGTTAAAAACTAGGATAGGTTGGTTAAGAGATATGAATAATAGCATAGAAAGAAATCCAGAAGACATCAGGAAAAATTTCAAAAGAAGAAATGAAAGGGAATGATGTCAGGTAGTCTCTGAAGAGATGGTGGATCACGATTTTCTAGAGCTCAAGAGGCAAATTGAGAGCTTATTTAGAGGTCCTAGCAGGCACAGCTACTCATTTACCCTTGACAGAAGACCTGTCCTCCTCAATTTGAGAAAGGTCGTCCTATTTGACCAAGCATGCACAGCTTTGAAAGGGACGCACACGGAGGGAGGAAGAGCATACTTGCCTAGCCAGTCAGAACAGCCAAATTCAGCCATGCAATCAATGGGGTGACAGGTGTCGCAGCACTTGAAAGGCAGAGGCAAGCAGATCTCTGTGAGTTTGAGGCCAGCCTAATCTACAAGAGCTAGTTCCAGGACAGGCTCCAAAGCTACAGTGAAATCTTATCTCGAAGAAAAGAAAAGAGAGAAAATAATAAGATGGAAATTGAAATATCACATAGTAAATTACAGCTTGATAAGTGGAAACTAATTGATTGTGGATACATTTTACTATTTAGTTGTTTATAAATACCCCCTCCGTGTGTGCAAGCGCATGAGCGCACATTGCACACTCATGCATTTGGCCAGATAGTGATTCATTAATTAGGAAGCATCAAACTCTAAGTGAAATAATGGGACATAAGTAGAAAATGTAAAAGGCCTTTAAGGAAGTGCTAAGAAGAGGGGGGAGAACATTTGATTGAAGTGCAGTGAGATCAAAGATCAGTAAAAACAAAGTACAAATCTTAAGAGAACCAGAGAAGTAAGATCAGGTTCTTAGTATGAAGGTCACTCACAGCTACAAATTGCCCGAGAATAGTGTCCTCATTAGCAGTAAACACATTCCAAGAAGAGAGGAGTGTCCGAGGTCTGGTGGGAAATAACTAATAGCCCAGGAACCAAATTCTACAAGAAGGTAATTTAAAACTAAAAATGAAATATACTTTCAACTATAGTTTACTATCCATTTATCATCAGTTATACATCTTTCAAAGGATGCAATTAAGTAGAAATAAGAAGCTTAACTCAGTAAGAAATAAAAAGCAGAGGACATTAAACTCGGGTATTGGCAGAAATACTCATATATAAAATGAGAAATGACTGTGGCAGGTATAATGAAGATGAATGGAGAAGGGAGAGTCAGGTAGACAGTGATTCCACATTCCACAACGATATTCAAAGACAATGGGTAGGAGATAGCTGCGGGAGGAGAGAGAGTGTGGACACAGGAGAGATGCAGCGAAGATCTTATTGTAGCACTCCAGATTTCATTCACCCAAACATTTCTCAACATGGCGCAAGAGGGTCTGTGAGCAGGCCATACTTCTCTCCACTGTGCAGAGTTGCCGACATCAATGGAAGCCTATGATGAAGTTGCAGGTACTCTCATCATTTTGGACTGTGCATGGTACCTATGTTAGGAAGCTGGGTCTGTCTTCTGCCACACCTTGTTACTAGGTAATAGGAACTTCACATTCATTTTATCCCACAGTTTAAAAATGTGTCCTCTTGCTTAGAGGCCCCATACTGTGCCCTCGTCTAAACCCAGAAAAACCAGTCAAGAGAATAAGATGCACCAAACTATCTGTACTTGAGGTAGCCGTAGGACCAGGGCTTTTATAATTAACAAGAGAAATTACTGATCCATGGGTGAGAATACCCATGCTGGTGTGGTGGGTTCATTTTCTTCCTGGAATCAGGCTACTCGAGATACTTAATCAGTATCCACTTTATTAATTCACCACAGGAAATTACCGTCATCGGGATTTCAAGAACCCTGAAGGTCTTATGGTCTTTCTTGCCTCTTTATTCAAACTTTATTCAAACAGCCCTTCTTGCACCCAATTTGCATACAGGAGCAAATACTATCCAGAGGTGTGTGTAGTACACACAGGGACAGGTAGAGGTTGACTGTTAGTTATCTTTATCTCATCCTTTATACAAAAGGATGGGACCAGACATTTTGGGTTCTTGGCAACCACCACTGTTGTCTGGGTTTCTGTCCTGCCTGGTTTCTGTCCTCCCACCAGGTCCCCGAGCCATTTAGCTCCAAAGAAATAACACACAGGTCTGTATTTATGATAAACTGATTGGCCCATTAGCTCAGGCTTCTTATTAACTCTTATAACTTATATTAACCCATTATTCTTATCTATGTTAGCCACATGGCTCAGTACCTTTTTCAACAGGGCAATCACATCTTCCTTCTTCTGTGGTTGGGACAGGACTCAGGAGGAATGGGCTTCCTCCTTCCCAGAATTCTCATTGAACTGCCTCTACTTCCTGTCTGGTTGTCCCACCTATACTCTGCCTGGCTACTGGCCAATCAGCGTTTATTTAAAACATAATTGAAGAACATAGACAATTGTCCTGTACCATACCACTTGAATACATATTCAGAATCATTCAAAACTACTCAAAGTTTGACAAGATAAACAGAAACAGCCCTTTTCCCTCTGCACGAAGCTGTGATGGTGATCTGCAGTCTTCAATTTTGCAATACTTCTCCATCCCTCCATGGCTAACCTGTAGGTGGAATTTTCCTTCCTGTCAGCAGCCCCCAAATAAATACACAAAGGCTTAATATTACTTATAAATCTTCAGTAGATCACTCAGGCTTGTTACTAGCTAACTCTTACTCTTTAATTAAGCCGTATTTCTTATCTATGCTTCACCACGTGGCTAATGGTTTGTTACCTCATTTTCTATATGTCCTACTAGCCCAGCAGCTGGCTGGCATCTCTCTGACTCCACCCTTCCTCATCCCATCATTCTCAGTTTGGTTTTCCTGTCTAACTGTATCCTCTTCAGCTACTGGCCAGTCAATTTGTTTATAAAACTAATTATAGAGACATATATCCACACAGTGTACAGAAAGTTTATTCCACAGCTCCAACCAATCCTTCCTTGGTGCACCGACCTTTTGCCATGATGTAAATCCATTGTTTGTCTCTGTCTTTCAGGGTCTGGTTGGGAGAATTGATAGCATTTTCTGGTTTCTGCCTCTGCCATGACCAGTGACATTCACTGATAGGATGGTACCTAGTGGCGGGTGGTAGTTCATACTGGGTAGCCAGCTGTAGAAGACAAGAATAAACATGACTTTGACCTCATGTCAGGCAAAGTTCCCAGAGACTGAAGAACTTTGGCAATGTGATGGAAAACACTGAATGCTGATTTTTTTTGGTGGGGGGGGTTGGGGATATCAGAGACTTAGAGTCTAGGAACTCAGCCTCTCATACCAGGGTAGAAGGAACAGCCTAATAGAAAGGGAAAGCTCTACAGTTTTAGGAGCTATGGATTAAGAATCTTCATCATAAGGCATGGTTTATGTTTTGTCAAACTTAAATTCAATCCCTCATTCTGCACAATCAGGAGAATATCTTTTATTTTAAGTACTCTGTTCTGAATTCTTTTCTATAATTTTTTTCAAGAAGCAAGGGAAAAATCAATATTCAGTCATCATTTTGGCCCACATTAAAATCGCTCTTGGCCCGGAGAATATAATCTGTTCACGTTACATGGGTTTCAGAATGCATTTACATAGTAGGCTTGTTATAAGTCTGACGTTGGTTCTGCCTTCCTGGGGCTTGTGATGCTCAGGAAATTTGATTAAACTTTGGGAAAGAGCAGCTGTTCTGCGATAGTGAATGAACTCGGGACCCATTTTTCAGAGCCTGGCTGCAAGGCCTGGCATCCTCACTAGCCATTGGATGATAAATGAACTGTCCCTGAATGCCCAGCTCCCATGCTAATAACTTTAAAATATCAGTTGTTTATAAGAATAAAAAAAATTGGGAGCTCTGATCAATTTTTCCATCCCAGGGGTCCACAGACACATCCTTTTTTTTTTCCATTGCTGAAATGGCAGGCAGTGTTGAAAGGCCAGGGAAAAAAATCCATTCACCATTTTCATGTTCTCATGGGCTAACAACATCAGGCCTCTCATATCAAACTATAGTAGAGTGGGTGCCCAGTAAATTCTCATGGGAAATGAGACATGAAATCCAGATCAGTCTCTACTGCATTTTCCTGTCATATCAGAATTATAATGCAGTTTCATCTGGTATTTACAGAGGTGTGGCATTCAGACTGGAGATATGAACACTATAGTCCAGACCAGAGGGCTTCTTTTCCAAATGACAGTTAAACAGTCAGACATGACCAAGTGCCGTGAGCAGGAATGTCATATTTGAGAGTATTGATGTAAATCTTTGCCTTAACATGTGCGGATTTGTTCTGTTCATCTTTCTCTGTTACTACCTTGTGTGTTTGCTTCTGCAGAGATTTGAACATATATTTTGATATGAAAGGTGACATTGCCTATTGTAGTAATAGGAGCGGCGAGGCTGCATCCCCAGCACCCCGCTGCCTGCAAGCTTATGCCCGAAATAACAACACACAAATTGTATTCATTTAAACACTGCTTGCCCCTTTAGCTCTAGCCCTTACTGGCTAATTCTGATATCCCGATCAACCCATCTCTAATATAATCTGTGAGCACCGGTCTTAGTGAGCACCGGTCTTACCGGGAAGATTCTAACCTACGTCCATCCTGGGTTGGAGCTTCATCGCATGTGTCTGCCTGGGAGAGAGGAGGATGGCGTCTCTGTCTGAGGCGTCTTACCTCACTTCCTCTTCCTCCCAGCATTCTGCTCTGTTTACTCCACCCACCTATGTTCTAAGCTATGAGCCCAAGCAGTTTGTTTATTACTTAACCAATGAAATCAACAGATTGATATATGACACTCCCACATCAGCCTATTATTCTCCAGTCTTTCCTCACCATGATCATAAAAATGTTGTAGAAGAAACTATGTGTATTACTTTTTAATAATTCTGATAAAATTTTTGGTACAAAACCGTTGATCTTAAAATATCCTTCAGATGTAGATGGGGGTGGATTTTGCTTCTCCATGGAATCTGTCAGTTTTCTCATTTCATCCAAATGGGAGCCTTAATATACTCAAAGAAGAATCTATTTGGGAAAGAGACTGAACTGAAGCTGTGGATTACATAAACAGATCAGATAAACTTTATAGGGAGTAAAAGTAGAAAATCAGACTTCAAGTAGGCAAACCTGGTCTCTGAGATGGGAGGGTCCAAAAGGCTGGGATAGTCATTACACATGGAAGGATTGAAATTATAAAAAGTGAACTTATAGAAATGTTGAATATGAACATCAAAACAAACTGTTTAGTATATATGATTCGAATTAGTAAATATAAAATACTCAAAGGACCAAATATTAATGAATTCAGAAATCTAGCTCTGCAGAAGAACAGAGCCATCAAGGATAATAATTATCTTCCTCAAACTAGCCTTCACAGGTCTAAAATAATTAGAAGTCTTAAGTAATAAATATATAAATATCTAAAAAGAAAAATCTTACTTTTGGCAATGGGCAGAACAGTCTAAAAAAATCAGGGTTATAGTTTGAATATGACCCCTAAATTTTATACACTGGAAATTTAATCCACAATACAGCAATGCAAAGAAATGGGACCTTTAAGGAGTGATGAGATCGAGTCTCTGCTCTTGTGACTGTATTAATGCCATTGTCACAGGAATGAGTAAGGCTATTTTTCTCTCATACACTCACCCTCCTTTGCCTTCTGCAATGGATGATACAGCGTAAGATCCCTCTTAGGTATGGGGCCCTTGATCCTAGATCCCATCTTCAGAACTGCAAGAAACATAGATATGTTTTCCTTGTGACTTATCTTCTGATACTCTGCTACGGCAGCACTAAATGAATTAAGATGGGCAATAATATAATAAATGAACTTGAGAGCCAGTTTGGAGGTTAAGGGTGTTCACAGCTCTTTCAGAAGAGCAGGGTAAGGTTCCTAGAATCCAAATCAGGTACTCACAACCCCACGAAACTCCAGCTCTGTGGCATTCAGATACCTCTTTTGTCTCCTTGGGCACCTGCACACCCTAGCACACATACACAGACGTGCATGCGTAAACACGTTATTCCTGTGAAATAGGGCAATAAATGGATCAAAAGGGTTGAAGAGCCACTGGGTCCTAGGCTAGTTTTATTTGGAATTACAAACAGCATGAGAGATGCTGAGATGTTGTCTTTTGAGTTTCAGGAAAGATGCATGGAACATTCAGGAAAGAAATCCAGGTCATGTGCAGAGGCAGAAAGAATGAGACTGACCTTTGACCTTACTAGTGACATCCAATTTAGAAGATGGAAATACAGCATGCTTTCCCTTCTAAGGGAAAGGGTGTGTTCCCCCCAGCATAAAGGCTTTCTCACTTTGAGAGTTTTAATAGCTTTGATAGGGCAGTGGGCTGTTCTTCTGTGAGAAAAAGTTAAAGACCTAATTTACACCATTTCTAAAATAAATTGCAAGAATTACAGAAATGAATGCTTAGAAAAAACACAAACTAATAGGAAGTGTTTTAAGTGATTTTTTTAAAAATGTTAATGTCTTCTGATTTGAAACCTAGAAACAGCTATCAAGATGGGTCTGTTGATGAAGTGCCCACTGTGTAAGCATGAGGACCTGAGTTTAGCTTCCCAGCACCCGCATAAAAAGCCAAGCATACAGGGCACATGCCTGTGACCTCAGTGTGTAGTAAATGGAGCGGCAGGCTGCATACCGCTGCCTGACTGGCTTATTCCCGGGCTAATCACACAGAGATCTGTATTAATTAAATTGCTGCCTGGCCCATTATCTCCAGCCCCTTATTGGCTAACTCTCACATATTGATCTAATCCATTTCTAATAATCTGTATTGAACCATTGAACCACAAGGTAGTGGCTTATTAGGAAAGATTCAGCATGTCTGACCTGGCAGCTTCATGGCAGAGGCTCTCTCTGACTCTGCTTTCTTCCTCCCAGAATTCTGTTCTGTCTACTCCACCCACCTAAGGACTGGCCTATCAAAAGGCCAAGGCAGCTTCTTTATTTAACCAATGAAAGTAACACATAGACAGAAGACGCTCCTACACCATCAGTGCTTAGAGTCAGGGCAAGGAGCAGAGATAGGAGGATCAGTGGGGCATGCTAACCCACTTGTCACACTATTTGGTGAACTGCAGGCACAGTGAAGAGACCCGGTCTCAAAACACATAATTTGCAAAGTGATAGAACAAGATTCCCTCTCGTTTCCACATGCATACACAAACATACACATACATGAACATCCATACAGCACACATGTACACAAATATTTTAAAAATCCATAGAAACAATAAAGAAAAAATTTAGGCACTCTACCTGAACTTAAATTTTAAAAAATAAATAACTTGAATAGAAAATAAAAGATGGATTACAAGAATCTGTAATATCTTTGATAATATTAATATCTTACACATACAATGGATATCTACTGATCATACTAATAATATGATACCATTTTCATAAAATTATGAGTGATGGATGCATGAGCTTCTGCTTATTATATACAGATATGGATATATTTCTTTGCATACACATAGCCAGTATTGCAAAGTTGGAGGACAACTGGACTCATGTACTTTCTGGCAGTATTGGCATAAGTTTTAAATATGTCCAACAAAGCAAGTTCTAGAAGCCTACCTCAAGAAGTATTTGCTTATATCAACAAAGATATCTATACATTGTGGCAGTCTGCCAACAATAAAAAATGTAAACAGCCAAAATGTCTGTTGATAAAGAAGAGATTAAATATATCATGCTATATGCAAGCTATGAAAATTTCTAGGGTTTGCAATAAATGTATTATACAGAAAAATCTCTAAAATATTTCAAGTTATAAAATTTCTGAAAAATGTACATTACATAATAACATTTATACAAAAGACTGAATAGGCTTAATAAATGCAAATGTATGCAATAGGATGGCTGTAGGCACTGTGCTCTTTACACTTCTACATGGCCTTAATCTTTAATGCAGATTCTCATATTACTGTTATACTTTGATAATAAAAGTGATTTAAGTAACAAATATATTTTAATATGAATAAGGTATCTCCCCTACTTACCTAATAGAATTTAAAGCTGTATCCTTATCACGTATAATTGGAATGATAGTCGGCTCACTTTTGTTGGCAGGTTTTCGTTTACTAATGAATCAACGGATGAGTGAATGAGTGATTGATTGATAGATAGATACTTAATGGGGATCTCATGGCAGACACTGGTAAGAGGTGTGTGGAAGTATATGTGTCTATGTGATGAAGAGTTGTTTATAAATGTTGAGAGTAAAACCCCAGACTGAGACATGCGTCTCTGTTGCCAGAACCATTGATTGAAAATTGCAATCTTTGGCCGGCCAACCAGTCCTCTGAATGATTAGCTTGGGAGTTTAATCAGTGGCTCTGAAAGAGAATAGCCCTAACCAGTCCTGTCAGAACCTGTCACCAGATCAGAGCTGGATCCAGGTCGGTGAAACATTTCACATCAGCATCCCAGAACACGAGAGCATCTGATCAAGGCAGCTCACTTTAAAGATGCATTACCCAATTTCCTAGCCACATAAAAATGTTGATGAGGCATTAGATGTATGTACCATGAACTTGTCTCAGAAAAATATGTTTATATCAACTCAGAATTTATTGCTGCCAATGGAAGAGCTAAGTGCTTTGCGGGCCAGTCAGCTAATATAGATGTGTGATGGCCCAGGATATCAGGCAGTAAGATGATATGGAGTCAGGGCTTAACGAAGATTGATGCCATCCAAAAATGTTTCAGCTTCCATTTGCATTTTAAACTGTGATGTTCAAACATAAGCAGACATGGCCAGTTTGTACCCCCAGGATTAGCTGCTGCGCACTCTTGTTTTCACTGTCTCTCCCTTGAGCCTCTCTCTCATTTGGCTTCTACTGTCCTGTGCCTTGTGTCTTGTCTTAACAACAAAGAATTCCTTCCAAGACATACACATACATTTTGTGTGTGTGTGTGTGTGTGTGTGTGTGTGTGTGTGTGTGTGTGTGTGTGAGAGAGAGAGAGAGAGAGAGAGAGAG
>NW_004949110.1:4884305-4892203 GCF_000317375.1 Microtus ochrogaster
GAGAGAGAGAGAGAGAGAGAGAGAGAGAGAGAGAGAGAGAGAGAGAGAGAGAGATTTTGTGTCTCATATAGCCCAGGTGGGCTTTGACCTCACTAAGTTAAGGGAACCCTTGAACTCTTGATTCTGCTTCTTCTGCCTCTATTTCCCAAATGTCTGACTCCCCAGTCTGAAAATGGTAATCGTTCTGTAAAGTCAAACTCTTTTTATGTTTGCTTGTTTGTTTGGTTTTTTTTTTTTTGGTTTTTTAATTGATTTTTATTGAGATCTACATTTTTTTCTGCTCCCCTCCCTGCTTCTCCCCTCCCCTTAAACCCTCTCCCAAGGTCTCCCAATTTACTCAGGAGATCTTGTCTTTTTCTACTTCCCATGTAGATTAGATCTATGGTCTCTCTTAGGGTCCTCATTGTTGTTTAGGATACAGCCTACCTGACTGGCAAGCATTCTCAAGGACTTTACAAATATGGTTTCATTTCCATCTCTGAGCCTCCAGAGAAAGTACTCTTGGAATCATAGATTCCTTGTGGATTTAAGGTCAGCTCAGTCCAGTTGGGAGATGACTAAATTCCGCTCTCATTAGACGACACCACTTACCTGGATTTGGTGATCTCAACAGACAGCACAATATCTCTGAGGAGTTTTAAGTTTTTTCTCTCATGTTAATTTTGCTGTTCCCCAGTCTTTTTAAGTCACTGAACTTGTATTTTGTGGAGGAGGCTTCCCAGTATTGAGTGACAGGGTATTTAAGACAATTTTTAAGTTGTTGCCCAAATTTAAAATAAAGACAACATAAAAATCCAGATTTCTGGCTTTATTTTTAAAAAACTAGGAAATGCAGTAAGATTGGGAGAGAGTGTGTAGATTTTGCCTGACAACAGTTACCTGGTGTTAAAAAGCTCCCATCTTTCCCCTTAGCCCAAGCACAGGGCCTAATGTTGTACCCAGAGTTTCATCTGCCTAAGACAGTTGAGTTGGTCCAGTGACAGAAATATGCTCTTCTGATAGAACATCCCCATTGTCTCAGTGTGTGGGTGCACCCCTCGCGGTCCTGAGTTCCTTGCTCGTGACAATGGGGATGTTCTATTGGAAACTCACCAAGGCCAGCTGGCCTGGGTCTGAAAAAGCATGGGACAAATCCGGACTAGCTGAACATAGCGGACAATGAGGACTACTGAGAACTCAAGAACAATGGCAGTGGGTTTTTGATCCTACTGCACGTACTGGCTTTGGGGGAGCCTAGGCAGTTTGGATGCTCACCTTACTAGACCTGGATGGAAGTGAGCGGTCCTTGGACTTCCCACAGGTCAGGGAACCCTGATTGCTCTTCGAGCAGATGAGGGAGGGGGATTTAATCGGGGGAGGGGGAGGGAAATGGGAGGCGGTGGCGGGGAGGAGGCAGAAATCCTTAATAAATAAATAAATTTAAAAAAAATAAAAATAACAAAAAGAAATATGCTCTTATGCCAATTGCAGAAGTACAAGAGTGACATTGGCCCAACATGACCCATCCAACTCTGGTGACATCCAAGCACCTGACTTTAAGTTAAGCAAGAATTTCTTCTTTGATAGGAAAACACTTTAGATATTAAAAAAAGAAAGAAAGAAAAATGTTAAACTATCAAGAATTAACTGTTTTCTCTTCTACAAATCCCCATGTGCACTCTGCGGTCTCTGGTCGCACTCACTGTCCCTGCCGCTCTCCACTGAACAAGTTGGTTTCTGCTTTCAAAAGTGAATTAAAGTTTTTGAGCCAAATGCAGGGATTATTTTTAATCCCTATGAAATTGTGTGTGGATTTACACAAGATGCTTGGCCTCTCATCAGAAACTTGTGGATTAATACAGAGAATTTAGAGCTCGATGCAAGCAAAATTAAGTAATTGCATATTGATTTGTGTAGCAATAAGTTCCAATAATTCTAGTAGCTTAACAGTGAGTTCTGCTCAAAAACTTATTCTGTTTAATATTTTTATTAATGGTTGAACTCCTGGGAAATATGGCAAGTCTGTCAGTTGAGCAGCTGATATGGGCCTGAAAAGTAAATAAAATGTAGAATAAAACATCAAGACTCATAAAAGATCAGCAGGCTAGAGAAAGAGAGTACATGTGTATTAGAGGGCCCTTTGAATTATTAATTACTGTATCATCATAATATTTTACATGACATTTAATCATTAATAGCCAGATTCTTTAAACACAATTTGAGTGGTTTTGAAAGTACACAAGTATATTGAATTTCTTAATGTTTGAAGGGGGAATTTTTTTTAATGTGCTATAAATCATAATTCTACTTTTGATAAACACAACCTGGGACCTTATCGATTTTCCCCTTAAGCTATATTATTAGTAAGTCAGTGTTGATTTAAAAAAACAGGCATAGAGAATCTACCTTAACTTCTATTATAAAAATAACTGTGGGGCTGGTGAGGTGGATGTGTGGTTATAGCATGGCCTGAGCCATCAAGCCTGGCAATGAGTGTAAACCCTGGAACCCACATGGTGGAAAGAGAGAACCAGTTCTTACAAGTTGTCCTGTGACTGCTATGCTCCACAGCATGTTCACACACATCTACAGCCACACGATTACTAAATAAATATAGGACAAAGGAACTGTTTGGCATTTTTCTCTACAAGAGTCACTTCTCAGGGCCAGAGAGATGGCTCAGTGATTACGGTCTCATAATGCTTTTGCAGAGGACTTGAGTTTAGTTCCTGGTACCCATATCCAGGTTACCTCATGCCTCTGGGACCCAAGGCCACTTGCACTCACATGCACATACCCCCATGCACACATCACACATCTATAATTAAAAATAAAATAAATCTGTTTCTAAAAATTTTGGCAAACTAACATGTTCAGGGCATGACTGGTGTGTAATGTGTTTGTGACTTCCTGAACTTCTCAGGAGAGAGCCACATGACAAAACTGGAGAATATCACCTTGTCAGCCATGGTCACATCCAGAGCACCTCTGCTGTCCTTGGGACACAGCGGACCAGACAGGTGGTCGGTCCTTCTGTTGTTTCTCTGAGTTCTACTTTTTCCATCACATAAGTTGATTACCTCGAGGGCTTATATCAATGTATCTATATATCTATCCCTAGGAAGGTAATTTACTGATGAGTGACCCAAAGATGAGTTTTGGAAAGAATAACAAAAGGTTGTCCTTTTTTTCCTTTTGTCCCTCCACCCCTTGACCAACTTGAGAAGAAATGGCTGCTGAATTCACCCAAACCCCACACTTCTTTTTTTTCCTCATTGACTCACATATTAGCATCTAAGGATATAAAATGGTGTGTTTGGCTGGTCTTTCATTACCTTCCTGAGAGTGATTTCACAGCTTCTCCATCTCAGCATCTTCAGTTGGTCCTATAGACATACAGCTAGGTACAGAGAGACGTTTCTCCCTGACTCCTTTGCTGTTCGTTGCCCAACTCCTCAGCATTTCCCCCTCCCCTGGAGCACTGGCTTTTGTTAACTGGTGCTTCTTTAGTCCGTGTGTGCTGAGTGAGGGGTTTGGAGAGCAGATGCACCATCACCATAATTAATTATTTCACACTAATTGATCAGCGACTGGAGTGGACAGACCAGTGATTTCTTCAGTGTTTCCCCTCGTGTTGTGACTCAGTGCAGTCAGTTACATTTAAAGACTATCTCTTCCTTTCCTTTGATGCTGTCATCAAAGCTGTAGCCTCCGTACATGCAGAGGAACGCAGGAAGGGGCCTTGAATTTATCCCGAGACTTAAAGTAATTAAACAAGAAGAATGCAGTTTTTTTTTTCTGTTGATGATTTCTGTGTCTGGTTTATTTATTTATTTTGGCAAAAGAAAAGAACATAACTGAGTTACATTTAAAGAAATTATTTACAAGTTGGAATTTTGTGCACATATACAGGCATGGGCAAATGTCACACATATACAACTGGCTCTGCATTTTATCAATCATTTTTGTTGGTTTCCATTGCATATAGATTTTTCTACAAGTAATCCCTTCAAACTAAATGTATTTACAGGGAACTTAGACAAGTGAGAATGGATTTCATACCATAGCATAGAAACTAACAATAAAAAGAAGCGGCGAGATCTGGGGGCAAGTTTGGGTACCAGCTACCACTGAGTTCTGCAGAGTCCGGCTCTCCTACAGGATGACATCTTCTGACTTCACCAGTGACAAGTCCTTTGCCACTTGTAACTATGAATGGAGGGCGGTGTGCTTGTGCTGACAACAATGGTTCTACCCATGGAAAAGTGCAAATATTGCTGATCCTCATGCTCAGGGTGGGGCCGTGGCTCAGGCATGCCTGTCCTGCTGTTCTCTCTTTCATACTGATTAGTGACATCAAGCAGGAACCTGTCCCTCTGTTCATTACAGCATGATGTGCTGTGTGTACTAGGATGGAGCATCTGCACCAGCTCCTGGCCACTGTTCTCTAAAGCAAGGGCAGCAAGCTCCAGGGCTTCCCCAACCCCCCGCCCCCCTACAGCTTTCTGAATATAGCAGTGACTTGCTAAACTCATTCCTTCTGGTGTGGGATAATTATTCTCCCATTTTTGTTTTTCCATTTTCAGAGAATAGTTGCAAGCTCTGTAACAGTCCTCTGGGATGTCACTGAAGCCTTCCTGGGAATTGTGCTGGGCACCCCACTTCTTGCTGTGCTTATAGCTTTGCCTTTGGCCTCTCTACTACTAGGTTCTAGTCAGCCGTTACTCCATTGGCCTATCAGAGCACATCCCCATTGATGTTTATTATTGTCTATGTACTGTATGTTCTGAGAGCAATTTATATCAGCCATCTCTATCTCCCTAAATTATCATGCTTTTTATACTTCATACTCCTACTTAGATGAGAAACCTTGCACTGAGGAAGGCTTGTTCAAATCCTTGCCTAGAAACTGGAAGGTCTTTGCTATAATTAAGTGTAATAAATAGAATAAATATCAAAAGAAATCAAAGAGTTCCCACGTGAGGAGATGAACTGCCTACGGATGAACACAAGAACCACAGTGTAACTGGAGGTTTCTCTCCCACTCATCAGTTCCTGAATAACCAAGGCTTAATATTAATTGCAAACTGTTTGACCAGTTAGCTCAGGCTTATTATTAACTAGCTCTTACAACTTAAATTAACCAATTTCTGTTATTTTTTCTTTTACCATGAAGCTTGAAACTTGTTACCTCACATCTTGGTTCTCTATGACTCTGCCTTCTTTTTTTCTTTATCTTTGCTTGGGTTTCCCACCTGGCTCTTTTTACCTGGCTATTGCCTGAATCAGCTTCTTTATTAGCCAGTTTGATAATAAAAACATATTCACAGCATACAGAAGGGCATCCCACATCACCACAGCATGACTCCGAGACAGGAGCCATCAGGGATAGGGAATTCCTTGGTTAAGGCAAATATGAAGCTAGTATCAGTGTCAGTGGGCCAAAGTCACCAGGGATGATACTTAGCCTAGGCTACTTCCTATCAATCCTAGACAACTAACATGGTCTATCTAATGTCCAACAAAACACACTTTTCTGGAACTTTGGAGAAAGATTAATGAGATTAGCTTTTCATTAACTATAAGAAATCAGATATTGATTTACTTGGCCTTTTACATTGGGATATCAGACCCAGCTGAGATACTAAAAAAGACAAGGCCATATTTAGAAGTGTTTTTAAAACTCAGTCTATTCCAAAATTTCCAGACATGTGCATCTCTCTGTTGTCAGCTGGAAAGAAGTGGAGATTAAGGGGGACTAGTTTATCCTCTTATACAAAGCTATTGTCCTGGTAAAATGAAGATTTATGTGCCTTCCCTTGGGAGTGACACAGCCCAACACCATGAGATGAATTTTTATCTAGGGCATGGCGAGACTTTTTGCATGCACACTGAACTGAAGGAGAAAGCCTCTGTAAAAATGGGGGTGCTTAGCTGTTGTGCTTGGAAAATGTACGTGCATTATGCATAAATTGTAAATTTCCGCAAAATTTGAAAAACCTATTTTCATCAGAGAAGTATAATGGTTGTAGTTTGTGTCGAGTAAGCACCGTTTCTAAATAATAATTATTCTATGTAAATGCATTTTCTTTTCTTTCTCCTATATACAAAATTGAACTATTCATTACAAGTTTTCTCCCAAACTGAGCACTGTTTGTTACCTTGCTCCAGAAGTTATGTGATCTTGTGGAGTCAGTATGTCCCAGGGTTCCCTTTTAACCTCTTTGTCTCCCACCTTGTCTTAGTTACTTCTTGTGGGTATCCTCCAACTCCAGTCTCCATTGTTAATGAAGTACAGGGCTTGGAAAATTGCCTTTTCAGTGCCCATGCATGAGTTAGGTGATTGCTGATGAGTTGTTGTGGGGGATCTTTGTGTTCTGGGAGATTCTTTTCATTGTCATAATGAAATTCATTGAGAGACCACTCCATCTCCCATGCTGGCAGCATGACTTCGGTCCTCTGGTGTGATGCCCCTTTTCTCTTCTCCTTGGAGAAATGAGCTAAACCTTCTGTGTCTTTCATTCTCCATTTGAAAACCACTGGACTGAAACCTATAGGAGATTCTATCTACTTGCTTTTTCCTCTTTTCAAATAAATAGCTGTTTTGAGATTATCTCTATATTCTCAAGTGAACATGGGATTTCAATTTTGAGAGGGAGCTGAGCCTTCCTGCTGTGGGGAATGTACTAGAAGGCTCAGAGGGTCTTCCTAAGCAGCTAAGAAATGACTTGGCTGCACTGCACATAGGGAGTCTAAGAAGAATGCAAGGTATCTGTATCAGAGCCAGGCTGGCCCCACATGGCCCCTCTTCTACCTACCATCAGGTCCCGGTGTGGTTTGGGAGGCAAATGTGAAAGTTCAGCACAATATCCAATCCCTGTAGAGTGTGGTGGTTATCTGTATCTACCAGAATTTTAAAACATGGAGTCTACATTGGACCCCAAGGCTCCTGACAAGTTCTTTCTCCCTTCAGAGTTTTAGAGGTCCCCCCCCCACCCGTTACCAAAGGCTATGACCACTGGTCTAAGGAAGTCTCTTCAAAGGGCTTCAATGCTTTACCTCTACTTCCACATCCCTGATGTGTAAATAAGTCAGTAATGTATGTTAAGCATAGTCATACTGATCTCAGGACTCTGTTGAGGGTGTTCTAGTGAGGGTTGGGAAATGGTGTAGGAGGTCCTTCTTTCTATGTGTTGCTTGTATTGGTTAATGAATAAAGAAACTGCCTTGGCCTAATAAGGCAGAACTTAGGCTGAGCTGGAGAGACATCACAGATCTGCCAGAGACAAACACTGGGAATTTTACCTGGTAGTCACTGCCACGTGGTGATATATACATTAATAGAAATGGGTTAAATTAAGATGTAAGAATTAGCCATTAAGAAACTAGGGCTAATGGGCCAAGCAGTGATTTAATTAATACAGTTTCTGTATGGTTATTTTGGGGCTAATTTAGCCCGGTAGCCAGGATGAACAAGCAGCTTCTCCCAACAGGGAAATGCTAAGTGTCAATGCCCTTCCTCCCACCATTCCATTATTTCAAGATCTACTTGAATCTCAGTCCCTGCTTTTTGCTCAGCCATCTACAAATGTTTCAGGAATCATCTCATCACCTTCCATATGACTTCATTTAAAGGCCTTTGCCAATTCATTTTGGATTTCTTCAAAAGAAGTCTTAACTGGCCTCACACCCTTCATTCTCTGTTCCCGAGTCCCGTTCAACAAAAGCCACTCTTGTTGGTCAGTGCCCTGCTTCAAACCCTATAGTGCCTCTGGAAACCTTAGGAGTAAGACTCGGCTCCTCAGCTAGGTGCCCTGACCCCTCACTGAACTACCTCTGCTTTGAACTCTGGCCCTTAGAGCCAGGTTGGGTAAGATGGACTTCAGAGAGACTCAGATTGTCTACATTTAATATATATA
>NW_004949110.1:4892303-4902806 GCF_000317375.1 Microtus ochrogaster
TTATATATATATATAAAGGTGGCTGATGTTTCTGAATTCTGTCTAGTTACTGCCATGCAGAAAATAGAGCCAAAACTGATAGATCTGAATTTTCAAGAAAAATAGGGATCTCCTTTTTTTTAATGTGATGTTAAACCCTGATGTTAAAATGTTGAAAAATACTTTGTTTTCTTTTTCACAAACAAATAAAAGGAGAATGAACAGGCCTAATGAAGGCAGATGATCAGAGGAGCCTGGAGCGTCTGAACAGCCTGCCCTCCGTCTCTATGTTCTACTCCAGGGTCAAGCAAGCGTTTTGTTGAAACTGGCTACATGGGCCATGCTGCTGCTGTGAATCTTTTTCTCTGTGCTGGTGGTATAAAATTAGGCATGCCTGGGTGAATGAATTAGCAGGGATGTGTTCCAGTAGAAGGAGGCTATTTATGAGCAATGGAGCAACAGGCCTACTCCTGTTGACTGGGTTCCCTCTGCTGATTTCTGCCTTATCACACTAAGGGATCTCAGGCTTATAAGAAGACTATTTACAGTGGCAGAAATGCTTTTTTACATAAAATATCTCAGTCATTCGACTGACTCTTTTCTGGGCTAGAACCCAGAAATACCTATCGTAGAAGCTGTGCCAGACCTTTATGAAGTCTGTCTGGTAAATGGCTCCTCCTGTGTTACCCTGAGGGTTCTGTCCCCACTGTTTCATCTACTGTGGACTTTTCTGCCTCTGACCATCTCTTTGGCAGGCCCTTGACTAAAATCAAATCAACTGAGCAAAAAGAGGTGATGAACATCATCTAATTTAATATCAACCTCAAGATTTTTTTTACTTTGTGTGTAGAAAGATGGGGCGAGAGGTTTTGTGTCACCCAGGCTGGCCTTGAACTCACTCTGTGTGTAGCTCAGGCTAGCCTCAGCTTACAGCAATCCTCCCTGCTTTGAGAATACCAAGATTGCAGGTAGGGCCTACTATACCCAGCTCGAATATTTTAATGGACACGTAATAATTGCATACATTTAGATAATTATAACTTTTCATAATTATACCTCTTACTGTATAATAAACATGCTGTGCTGATGATGTATACATTGTATGCTGACCAAATCATGGTAATTAGCATATATGTCACATCAAACAATTATCTTTTTTTTTCTGGTGAAATGCTCAGGATCCACTCTTTTATACAATCCACTAACTGTCGTTATTACCAAACTGTGCAATAAACATCAAATTGACTCCTCAGATCCACCGTAACATTATCAAACCCTTTCTCCTCCTTCTCCCCCATCTCCCGTGGTTCCTGGTTCGTCACTATTCCACTTTCCATTTCTTCCTGCTGTCTCACGCAGGTTGCACAGAGGAAGGAGCTCATGTCCCCTCTGGCTTTCTGTGTCTACTCAGTCTAGTCACGTTACCATAAATGACAAGATTTTATCTGTTTTAGAAGCAAGTAATACTCCAGTATGTGCAGCTCTACCTTTCCTTTATCTCTTCACCTACTGATATTTGGTTGGATCCTCATCCTGGCTACTGTGAGGAATACCGCAGTGTGCAGAAATTTGGAACCCTCTGCACACACCCCAGTGTGGGACTACTGGCTCCTGTGATCGTTCTGGTTTTAATTTTTGGACTATTCTCCATACTTCTCCCCATGATGGTTTTACTAGCTGGCGTTCTCACCAAAGCTTTGCTTCGCTCTCTGTTTCACCCACACTTGCTATCTTTTGTTATCAGCTGACCTAGTAGCAAGATTGTATCTTGTAGCCGTTATGTTTGCATTTCTGATGACTGGTGTTCCTGACGTGGTTTTCACAGACTGGTTGGCCATTTGTATTATAACTTCTTTTGTCCTGTGTAGCTAGGCCTTTTGTCTATTTTCAAACTGGATTATCTAAGGTTTTGTTGCTAAGTGTTCGAGTTCCTAACATATTCTGCTTGCTGACCCCCAGTGACATGAGTAGTTTGCAAACCTTTTCTCTCATTTTTCTGGTTGTCTCTTCACTGCGTTGATTGGTCCCATTGCTGTGAAGCTGTGTGACAGAGTTTGACATAATCCCACTTGTCTAGTTCAGCTTTAGTCCACTGTGCATTGGGAATCTTCACTGAAAGGACTTTATCCATCTCTACATCTTGAAGTGTCTCCACTATGTTTTCTTTTAATAGTCTATATTTCTTTTTGCTATCCATAGCCATAGGATCTTCTAAAAGGTGTCACTGAACATCCTAGGGATATCCTAAGAGGTTTTCAAACTGTCCTAAATCAAGAGTTAGGAAGAGTGAGGTCTGTGTTAAGCTTTGTCAATGGCTAACACTTGGCTGGGTCAACTCTGGAGCTTCCGGGGCGGGACTGTTGCATCTCTGGTAACTGAGCCTGTGTCCTCTTCAGTGCTAGGCACACATTCTACAATTCAGCTACTTGACTCTATATTTGTTAACTCATCTGGTCTTATGGTCTGTAAAGGTCTCTTCTATTCCCATAATTCTCTGAGAAATGGCATTCTGTACCAACCACAGAGAGAATCTTTCTGACACAAACACCCGGTTCCAACATCAAAGATTGCCAAGGGTAGAGAGAATTTTAGCAGCATCTCTCATTGTCTCCAGAGTCTTGGATTCAGAGGCTTATGTAGAATTGTTTCGGTTTTGGGGGATATTTTAAGAAATATGTTTCTTCACTATGAATGTAGCTCAAAGGCAGGGAACTTGCCTAGCTATACAAAGTTTTGTATTCAATCCTCCGAGTACTGAAAAATGTTTTTTATTTCTCCTCCTTAAATTTTAGTTCTAGTTTTTTGTACATTTGGTAGCATTCAAACTCTATATTTGCTCTTTCTGGGGTTTACACTATAATGTTATGTAACTAAGCTTCTCTAAACCTTTTAGAAGTATGCAGACAATAGAAGTGGATGAAAATAGATTACTGTATTGAAAAGAGCTCAGATTCCCAATTGGTTGAAGATGAACTTCTCCTCTGCCTCTATCAGTGTACAGCCTGAGAAAAAGTACTGAATCTCCCAGATACCTGTTTTCCTCCTGAATGAGCCCACACAGTTGCTGTAAGCCAGTATGGTAAATTATTTAAAACATCCAACTAACACATGATAAAAACTCAACAAATGACCAAGAAGTGGTGGCACAAACTTTTAATCCCAGAATTCAGGAGGAAAGGCAGGCAGATCTCTATAAATTCAAGGCCAACCTGGTCTATGGAGTGAGTTCAAGAGACAGCCAGGGCTACGCAAAGAACCCTGTCTTGAACATACATAGATAGATAGATAGATAGATAGATAGATAGATAGATAGATAGATAGATAGATCAACAAATGGTCCTGCTACATTTGCTACTGCTACTACTATTATCATTTTTATTATTATCATCATTGTTATTATTGCATTTGGATTATTGTGTCATGGGATGGATCTAGTCAATCAGCATGGAGTGGGTGCTTTCTCCATTTCTTACTAACTGGCATCAAAGATGAGTCTTGTAATTAGAGACATTCCAGCAGCTTGCTCTGCAGTGTTCTCCCAGAATAGGTAGCTGGAGCATGCCAGTGGTCTATACCGGATCCAGCCAGGGACAAAAATCAGACCAGGAAGGCTGATGCTAAGAACCATTCTCAGAGGTTGGGATGCTCTGACTCCCTTTCTCATACCTGTATGCAGTCTTAGTAAGTGATCAAGAGTTTCACTTGAAAGTGTGTTCATCTGTTTTTGTAAGGCTACGTCTTATTTTAAGATTCAAAAGAGCTGCATCTGAGCCAATGATAATGTGATAGCCACTAGATAGTCATCCACTATCATCACTTGCAGTACAGCAGCCAACAGATATCCAATGTACCAGAGACCAGACGTTAAGAGGCTTCTGGCTCTACCAGGCATAGTGAGGTGGGCCTGGGTGACTTTGCTCTGTTGCTAACAGCAGCATCCAGCTGACATCAAAGAGTATTATGCCTTTTGTGTACACAGAAGGACAGGAGGGCAACAGTGTCCCTGTCACCAATGTGACTTTGCTAGAAGCATTCCTATTAGATTTTATCAAGGGAATCTCTTCTGTTTCCCCATCTAGACAACAATAGCAGCTCATCTATCTATCCCTTGGCCTTCTGGCTTTGCAGCATCATGATTTTGGAGTCTTCCAGACAAGGAGCTCCTATGTCACAGCAAGAGCTGGGGACACACCAGCCAAACTGGTCTTTAATCCAGAGGCACATTTGAGCTGCCCTCCTCCTGGAGCCTAGCCCCACTGCATACATCTGCAAACAGTCCTGGAGCCTAGCCCCACTTCCTGCTGAGCCTGAAATGTCTGAAGAACCACTCGATTATCTCCCATGGTCATTTTAATACACGGACATAAGCTTCTTTAACCTTCTTTGAGCTTCCATTTTCTAAGCTCATGATTGTCTCTTGTAAATCAAAGCAAGATAGAGTCTGAGAGAATGCCAAGCGCCCCTCCTGACACACAAAAGATATGCATTACTGTGGAATGGGAATTGAGAGTTCTACCATCCTTCTTGGCAGTGGAAAATTTTTAATGTCCTAACCATGGTTTATAGCTTTCTTACACTAATAAAAAGAAAAGCCAAGGTCCTCCTGGATGCTTATTGAATACCATAAGAACAAAGACATGATCCAATTACAGCACACCCAGAGAGCAATTTCTTCTCCTTTATTAGGTACTCAGTAATATGTACTATGTTGTCTCTTGGAGGACCATGAAGTCAAAGGGGAGCTTTTCATTGTCTGTTTCCTCTGGAGTGGGAGCTGTCTCTGAATAGGTATTGTGGCTCATTAGAAGAAAGACACAGAAGTGATTGTGTTAGAAGACAGCACAGGACCTGATCCGTGGCCTGAAGATGATGCGTAGTGAGGATGGGAGGGGAAAGAGATCAATAATGGACCCAGTGTTCAAATAAAGAGGAGCCACTAGCCTTAACCCTCATAAATGATCTCTTCATCACTTGCTTTGGTCAGGACTCTCAGAAGACAAAGAAAAGGACCAAGGTTCAAAATAATGACCAAGTGCTCCTACCAGGCAGAAAGCTAAAAAGCACAGAAATGGTTTGCACAGCCTAGAGAAGACATTAGAAAACTTGAGAAGATGAGAAGTGTGTTATGGTCTTGGATGGGAACACTCAATATCCAAAATCCAGTTCTCCTATGTGGTTCATGTGGTTTCTGTAGCTATAACAGAGTACTTGTCCTGGTAAGCCTTAGTTTTCAACTTGTCGCAGCTTAGAAGCATCAGAGAGGAAAAGCTTCAATTGAAAAACTGCCTAGATCAGACTATGGGAATGTCTATGTAGGATTGTCTTATAATTGACATAGGAGAGCCCAGCCCATTGGGAGCAGCACCAAATATAGGCAGGTTGTCCTGGGCTTTAAAGAAAGAAGGAGTGAAAGAAGTAAGGAAGGAGGGAAGGAAGGAAGGAAGGAAGGAAGGAAGGAAGGAAGGAAGGAAGGAAGGAAGGAAGGAAGGAAGGTAGTTGTCATCTGTGAGGGTCTTCATACTGCATCATCCCATGGTAGAAGATGGAAGGCCAAGAAAGAGCCAAATTCACTTTTATAACAAGCGTGCTCATGACAAGTTTCCCGCTCTTGGGATAATACCATTAGTCCACCCATGAAGGCGGAGGTTTCCTGAGTAACTCTTCATGAGCCACCTCTTAACACTGCTGTATTGGTGATCAAGCTTTCAATACGTGGATCTTGGGGTCCTGTTCAAACCACAGCTTCCTTAGATTAATTTTAAAATGTAATATAATCTGCATGAAAATAATAAAGCCGTGGTTCCTAGAATTGCATTGCATTATTTAAATTTCATAAAGAAGAATAAATGAATTCCATTGTCTAGAAATTCTAAAAATTAAGAATGAAATATTACAATTCCTATAATTATTGGAATGGGATACCAGAATAGAAAATAAACCAGTGTGGTCAACTGAACATCATGGAACATGCAGAAACAAGAGATTTATATCACTGGACATGTATGTACATGTATTACAAGTATAGAAGCAATGCGACAGTTATACCATGAAAGAGGAAAGATGTAAAAGTGGGCATTTAGGTGGTCAATTATTTAAACAAAGAAAAGAAAGGACGTTAATTCTACCATCATACCTCATATGTAAATAGGGTCCAGATAATTTGTTTTTAATATTTTTGTATCTTGAGCACCTTCCTGCCTGCCTAAGTTTGTTCCCTCTGCCTTTCTCTCTCATCCCTCTCCATAGACTCAAATTTGTGTTGACTCACTACCTTTGGGTATGGAACCTGCCCTGGAGTGGGTGGTCAATATTCATACCATAAAAGAAAACTGCCTCTGTCTCTCCCTGAAGATGCCAAATGACAAAATCTTCTCAGTTAGTGACGGACTCCGTGTCCACCTCCCCAGCTATGGTGAGAGTTTGTCTGGCCTCAGCTTTCCATGGGGCTTGTGCATGCTGTCGTACTTACAGCAAGTTCACCTGTGCATCTGACCTGTTGTGTCCTGAAAACATGGTTTCTTGAAGTTATCTACCACCTCTGGCTCTTGCAAACCTCCTGCCTTCTCTTTCACGACTGTCTCTAAACCTTGAAGAGGAGAATATTAACTCTATTTAAACTTCTTTTAAGTTTAGAAAGTTTCTACAATAATATGTTTCTATGTGGTTTTCTCAAAAGGTTATTCATCCCTCCCCATATAGGTTTCTGATAATTTTTATATTAAAAATATAACATACCTTAAATGCTGTGATAGTAAACAGTACTGGTAAAATACTTTTTGGTTCTAAGATTGGATTATAAAATTTGAAAATCACAGTATTTTGAAGACGCAGTGAGGGCCTTTTATATACTAAAATTAAAATTAACTTAAAAAATAATTCTATAGGATTTTACATTGAATTTTCTTTTCAGTGGGTTAACAACTATCGCTTCCAAAAACTTTAACCACTCGCTCTTGATGTTTGGAATACCTTTTTCCAGATTTTTCTATTTTAAGACCTTTTTATAAATATAGGGAATATATCTCTGCTCCCTTTGGGTGAGATATTAATCACAAGATCCTAACCACAGCACAGCAAACACAAAGAGAAGTGATTGATCACACTAAAAGCAGCTACATGAGAGCATATTTTGTATCTTTTCAATATTTCCTGGAGTCAAGGAATCAAACAGAGACAAGAATGCAGGCAGTATGTTATCGGGATACTCTTGTAATTGTCACCGCTGGTTCCAAATTGTTTGTCACATATTTCAGGGCCTGCTGTGCTACTTTTCCTCTTTTTCTACATTAGAAAAAAATCCATATTGGTCCAATTTGGACTTCCTCGTGTGCTTCAAGTTTCTAAGGGACTTTTTTAAGTAAGTTGTGTTTAAAGTAATTCCTTTTGTTTATATTTAATATTCAAATCAGAATCACAGGAGTCTCTTCTATAAGCAACCTAGAACACTTCTGTGCCAGGCTTCGCAGAATTCACCCCGGGGGTGTATGAATCCGCATCTTGGTGCAGATCAGCAGGGGGTTTCCTGTGCCTGTCACTTCAAATTGACAGACTAGTTGCTGGTGAGGTCTGACTAGGGAATCTATGAGATGGAGGCTCGCTAAATACACACAGTTCTGCTGAAGAGCCTTGCCTAGCCTCAGGAAGCAGTTGCTACCTGTGCCTCCAGTTAAGTTCACACTGTCATAGGGGCACCCAGGTGCCTCTTGCAACTGTAGGAGCATGAGGGACCCCTGAAGAGCAATGAGCCTTCAGCTGGGGTGGCTTTGCTCATTCACCTAAGATACTCCCCATAAAGGAGAGGCTGAGAACAAAAAACTGCAGGGTTTGGGTCGACTGTGTGAAGGGGAGTCTACTGAAGTAGCTGGACTTATACAAATCATGTAGGTTCAGGGTTCCAGACATTGAAACAAGCAGAAAATGCAAAGTTGTTTCTTCTGTTCTATCAGAATCCTTCTCCCTCTTCTCCCCTTCCTCCTCTCCCCTCCTCTCCCCTCCCCTCCCCTTTCCTTCTCTTTCCTCCCCTCTCCTCCTCTCCTCTCTAGCACCAGTGGCTATGCTGTCTAAGCTCAGGACTGGGATCACTATAAGATTCTGTAACCGAGTCCACTCTCCCTGTCTACATTTTATACACCAAACATCAAGTATTGAGGGCTGACCCACACTATCACTTCAAAGAGTCCAGTTGCTCTGTGCTGACTTAGGGGTCATCTTCCACCAAGATCCACTCGGAATTAGCCCAGGCCACATGTTCTCACCCAAGTTCCAGGGCTCCACAGCGCTTCTAGTCCATCTCACGAACAGGGTTTAACAGATGATGCCTTTGGAGACCATCTGGCTGTTAAAAAAAAAATGACCAAGTGGTAGTTTTCCCCATAAACAAGTATTTCATTCTGGAGTTTTATTTTCTGTCCCCCTCTGCCTTGTTACTGATTTCTGCAGTGCCGCAGAAAGGTTATATAATAGCAAATACTGTGTTCTCTTTTTTGAACAACCACCACTCTGGGTATACAGAGAACTAAATGACTAAATGTTCAAAAACCTACATTATTCGAAAAAAAAAGCAACTTAACATTTACTGGTTGAAGATTCTGAAAATTATTGTGTAGTTATTGAGATAGTTTAAAATCTTTTTAAAGGATTGACTAAGGGCAGCACCTCACTTCCAAAGAATGCTCCTTCATGACAACATGATTCCACTCCTTGTACCAGTGACAGAAGAGCACCGAGCCAGGCAACAGTAGAGAGGATGTATTTGACTAAGAATCAACTCAAACTTTGCAAATTAAGGGAAAGTGTCAAAAAATTACCAAAAAAAAAAAAACCCAACGCAGTTTAATATTTTTCTTCTGCGATTTCTACCACTAAGCACAAACAGTGTATGTGCTGTGGAAGAAAACTCCTAGTTCTGACAAACAAAAGGAGCTGCATGAGACCCCAGGATGTGCTGCCCACTCAGAGATCCGCAGACCACACCGTGTGTGGCCTTGAACTGTGTACTCACACGATGCACTGACCTGACACAGAGACCCTGACTTACCACAGTGTCAAAGCATGGGAAGCCAGCCATCCTTTGTCAGGTGTAGTTGGATTTTTATTGTGGAGATTTTTTTTGTCCTTGTTGTTAAAATGTTACTTTTACAAACAGGTATAGCAATAATTAGTGGAAATAGAAATTTATGCATAAGGGGAGAAAAGTCTTGAAAGAGGAAATATTCTGGAAATGGACAAAAAAAAATCTCTAAAAGAACATAGAATGAAAGGGGACCCAAACTGCCTGTTGGTGAAAACAGCTCATTTTTTTTGCAATCCATCCTGAGTCATTTTATTTATTACATTTTTTATAAGCTAGTTGTTCTCTGTGACTGAGTCATTTTATTGGGTGATATTGCATTTTGAGGGAAGCAAGTAGGTAGGGATCAAAGAAAGGCTCTCTCTGTGTGAGGTGTTCTTGCCTGTAACATGGTTTATACCTGTCCTATGTTCCTTAAGCTCCTGTGCCCATCCAGAGGTCAGTGAATCCTAGATAGAAATGTCTATCAGCTACTAATCATGAACATAGGGTCAGCCCTAGCCTGAACTCCTTTATCTTCTAATCTTTCCTCCGGCTTTACTGAAACTGTCCCCTTTGCTGCAGTCACTGTCTTCACCTGGATGCTTACTCCCTTGTACACTTGTTTCCCAGACTCCTCTCTTCCTCTGTTATCTGAATCTCTCCTGTAGCACTGTTCTCTTTCCTCCTTTCAGATATGCCTGACTCTCCCTTCTAAACCAGTCTGTCTCCATGTCCGCATCATCTCCTTAGCAATTGGTGTATTTTTCTGGGCCCTTTCTCAGCAACACTAACACCCATGCTCGGCCGCTAGAGACTCTCTCTAGTCTCTCTGCTAATCACCGCGCCCCCTCCCTTCCATCTCATTATCTCAGACAAACCTGCTTCTTCATATATTTTATCCAACTTTCTCTTCTAAGAATTTGACTGTCTCTAAATCTTCAAATCCTCCTTGATGCCCTCCCTTTGCAACTTATTACTCTAACTCTTCACTGACTTCCCTCTTTAACTGGATTTCCATAGACTCTCTTGTATGTTGTCTACCAGAACTTTTTTTCCTGAGAGCAAGAGAACCTTGATTTTTGTGCTGAGCTCCTTTTCTCTCCTATTTTCCTGTTTTCCACACCCCACCCCATTCCATCTATTTTATGGAACATTTTCAAGGAGAACATTGTTTAGTAGCTTTCTAGAAGTGATTGTACATGTTTGGGTTTTTTATATCTGCTTATTTATATATGTATGTACACCCAGCATGTGGGACAGAGGATTTGTGGGAATTGGCTCTCTCTTTCCACCATATGGATTCCAGAGGTCAACCTCAGGTCATTAGACTTGGCAGCAAGCATCGTTACTCACTGAGCCTTCTCACCCAGTTCATTATTTTTTAATCATTTTATTATTTTATGTGACTTAGGATTTCTTTTTTTTGTTTTTATTTATTTTTTTATTTATTTTAATTTATTTATTTATTAAAG
>NW_004949110.1:4903000-4936165 GCF_000317375.1 Microtus ochrogaster
TTTGGAGCCTGTCCTGGAACTAGCTCTTGTAGACCAGGCTGGTCTCCAACTCACAGAGATCTGCCTGCCTCTGCCTCCCGAGTGCTGGGATTAAAGGCGTGCGCCACCACCGCCCGGCTCAACATCAATTCTTATAAAGGAAAGACATTTAATTGGGGTGGCTTACATTTTCAGAGGTTTAGTTCATTATTATCATGGTATAGCATGATGGCATACAGGCAGACATGATTCTGGAGAAGGAGCTGATCACAGACAACAGGAAGTGGTCTGAGTGTTACATTGAGTGAAGCCTGAGCAAAGGAGACCTTCAAGCCCAAAGTCCTCCCCCAAATTGACACACTTCCTCTAACAAGGCCACACCTACTCAAACAAAGCCACACCTACTGGTAATGCCTCTCCCTGAGAGCTTATGGGGGCCAATTACATTCAAAGTACCACAATAAGTATGGGGGTTATTATACCTGCATGTATGTCTGTGTTCCACATGTGTGTGCCTAGCTCCCATGGAGGCTACAAGAGGGCATTAGATTCCCTGGAACTGGAGTTACAGGTGATCATGAGCCACCATATGGGAGCAGATAATCAAACCCAGGTCCTATGGAAGAGCAGCCAGAGTTCTTAACCCCTGAGCCCTCTATTATTACATCCCTCCAGCCCTATATTATTACAATTTTTTTGCAGTATGGGGATTTGAACCCAGGCCTCTCACAAAGGCTAGGCAAGTGCTCTGCCACTGAGCTGTGTTCACTACCCCTCCCCATTATTTTTAAATAGTACATGGTGAATGTGACTGTGTCTTCCACTTGTGAATGAAAGATCCTTTGACTACAGAGCTAGGTTAGAAATGAGGTCACCTTAAAATTGTCCAGGCAAATTTCCTTGTCATCAGAGAGTGAGTGGTACATGCTTTCCACTCCTTGTCTGGTTAGCAGAAAAGTTTGTCCCTGTCTCCTGTTTGAAGGACCCAGAGAACCTAGCATGAGTGGAGAGCTTCTTCTCCACTCTCTGAGCTTTGTATTTGGTGGGAGCTTTAATATAGGAACTCTCATCGTCCAGCCCCAGGAGTTTTCCCACGCTAGTCTCTGGCAGTTTCATCCCTCTTCTTCACTTTAATAGGATCCACTTAATAAGAACATTGTGCCTGCCAATGCAACCTCTTTGTCTCATCTTTTCTACTTCTTTGTCCCATACATCTACCTAAACATCTATTTATCCACTGAAGTACTTTAGAGGCAGCTTCCTCAACACAGACGTTCCAAGTTTGAAATTTTGTGTTTAGTTCTGCGCTTCTGAGACCTCTTGCTGTTCTCTGAATGTTTCTATCTCTACTCTCCTATTCCCATTTCATGAATGCAGTATCTCCTCTTGTCTGCGAAAATATTAGCACAAAAAATGATGTTGGTGCCTTAAGTAGTGTTTGTTCAGGTTATCCGCCGGCCCCAGCTTTTTGTTCTGTTATCTGTTTTCCTTTTAGTTCTCCAGAGAGCCGGGGCTTAATTAACATTCATATTTAAGATAGAGGTGTAAGAAACCTAAACTGGTGCAGGAAGAGAGTAAATTCTGAGAGAACATTGCTTGTAAGCTAATTGGAAAACCTTTGTTTTTGGGTCTGCCTCCAGACAGCATCTGTGAGCTATTCTGTCTGCCCAGACAGTTCCTCCGATTGGAGCTGTATGTTGAGGGATAACGTTCTTGGAACTCTGGAGTAAAGGACCTGAGGTTCTCAGTAGAGACTTTGACTTCATCCCAATTATTCAGTTCTGTACCCCACTTCTTTTCCCGGGTCTGTTTTAGTCTAGAATGAATTAGTTCAGTTTCTCAAGAGAGTAAATCCTCCGAAGTGCTGGGGATGAGAATAGATGAGAGCTGGCTGTTCAGAGGAGGAGTCTGGATACTTTCAATGAAAACAGGATGCTGAAGTACATCAGGAAAAGGGAAGAAAATTCTCAAAGTTCCGAGGTTGCCTACAAGCGGTCCTCCCAGGATGAATGTCGGAGAGTTCGGTCCTGTGAAGGTATAGCCCAGGTCTCACAAAAGAGTGGGGCAGGAAAAAACATCAAAACCAATTCATGCTGTAATTTAAAATATAATGAAAGTAGCTCTTCTTGTATATGGGGAGGGGAACAGGATGAGTCATATGGAGATTTCTTTACAACATTGCTTATAATAATAAAGAACTGAAATAAGCAGACCTGGTTCATTAAATATGTTAACTGTATATGAGTGAAGTCAGTCTAGAAACTCATTTGGAAAAGCACCCAATATATAAATTAGATTAAAATGCAATATATTAATATGTGTGTATGTATATATGCTTCTTACTCTTTTAAAAAGACTACATAGTTGCTAATTATACCCAAACTATGTTATAACTAAATATAGAGAACCATGAGACTATTTCCAGTGCTTACGTCGGGAAGGACTCAAGACAGGAGAGTGGGGAAGGACTGCTTTATTTTTATTTCACGCCTTCTGCACTCCTCGTGCAAATATATGTCACGTACAGATAAGGTTGTGAGAAAACTTACTAACAACTTCGCTATCCTGTTGTCCAAACGCCAGACTGAGTGAGTAGTTTAGAAATGTGATTTCAAAAACGTGGCTTCTGGGCTGGCTTACAGAGAGTTGGCCACGAGCTGGGACGTCTTCAAGCTGCCTTCACTCTGCTGTTCCATCACCAAGGTTTCTCCTTCGCATTCTGGGGTTTCTTGTTTGTTTCTGTTCTGTTTTCTGTTTGTTTGTTGAAGGTTTTGAGATCTTGCTTCCCAGCATCTTTACTCAGCCTGCTGGGATTTCTTGGTGTTCTGTTCTCTTGGGTAGTGCGCCATGGGCACAGCCAGTCTGTACACTGTACACTGTAATGGTAAAGAGGCTAGTTCATCAGTTCTGCCTTCTGCCCTGGCAGAGGAAATGGATCCGATATGGGGTGGCCACTGAGCACCTCCCATGAGACACAGTGAACCTGTGACAGCGAACCCTCTAGAAGTTTCTTTTTTTCCTAGAGAAAAGAAACTTTTCAAATACTTCATCAAATAATTTTGGTATCTGTCACCCATATGGGGCTTAAAAACACACACACACAAACAAACAAACAAAATAGCACACTCTTATTCCGTGTTCCCTCCTCCCATCTCCTAAAACCCTTCTTCCCTGTATTGTCCCATCCTAATCAGGGTGGGTGTTTCTCAACCAGCTTTTCCCTCGTGTGCCTATGTCTGCATCCTGTGCCTGTGAATAATCTATTCGCATTTCTCCATCTCCATCACCATGCTCTTACGTGTTTCTGTCAGACGGCACTAGCCGCAAGGAGCAGAAAATCATTTCCAGGACAGAAAATCAACAACAGCTTTGATTTTTTTTCACAGCACTTGGGAGGCAGAGGCAGGAGGATATCAGTGAGTTCAAAGCCAGCCTTGTCTATCAAGCAAGTTCCAGGACTGTTACCAGAGAAATCCTGCCTCAAAAAACAAAAACAAAACCAAGTCTAATTAGGAACAGGTTCCAGTGGCGGTTTCCAGTTCACAGACGTCATCAAAGGTCATGGTGATGTTGTCTATCAGCCTGCATCATACCCTGGTGTCTGCTATCTATAAACTGGGAACTGAGGCTCAGAAGTTTCCTTTCCAGGGAGGTGAAAGGCAGCCTTTTCATTATTGTTAAGTTTTGCATTTCATTGGGGTATGGAGAGATGCTAGGATGCTTCTTGCAGGGAAGGTGCTTCTCTTGAAGTGAGAGAAGAGAAGATACTGAATGCTTCATTTGAATTGCCTAAGGTAGAGGAATTCACCAAGATGAAAAGAGGCAACTGATGACTTATGTAACTAATCAAGTCATCTTATAATTTGTTTCCCATTTACTATTATGTTTTCTAAACTTATCTGCATTTTTTTTTTTTTTTGGTTTTTCGAGACAGGGTATCTCTGTGGCTTTGGAGCCTGTCCTGGAACTAGCTCTTGTAGACCAGGCTGGTCTCAAACTCACAGAGATCCGCCTGCCTCTGCCTCCCACGTGCTGGGATTAAAGGCGTGTGCCACCACCACCCGGCCTAAACTTATCTGCATTTTTAATTCTAGATGTAAGTTATGTCGCTTGCTATATAAAATTCTTCCAGGACATAGTTATCCATTATCATTTACTTGGACCATTTTCCATATTTTGTCCCTGTTAGCAAGTGTTATGTGAGCATCCTTGTATATCTCTTTGCAGTTGTGTGAGAATTTTCATACACATATAAATCAAAATATAACACATTAGTTTGTTTAACATATTAAAATATAACACAAAACATATTTCATGTGCAAACCCTTTAAATGCAGATAAAGCATGTATGTTTTAGGTGTGAATGTGTCCCTTCTGACTTTATGCTTTCATATATGAAGGGCTGTTTCTGTTCTTGTTTTCTCCTCCTGCTTCTGTGAGATGGAGTGCTCATCGTCTCTCACTTTTTGATCACTGTAGTTTGTACAGCTGAATGGGGGCGGGGAGTTCATTCTGGTTCTTCCCATTAGTTTTTGTTAGCCTTATATTTTAGCATACATAATTAACAGAGTCCTGACATCAGCGTCTCTAGCGTTCTGGACATATGATGTTTTCGGTATTTCACCCTTCCACCCTCATGTCTCTTTGTAGTCCTGGCTGTCCTGGAATTCACTCTCTAGACCAGTCTGGTGTCAAATTCACAGAGATCCCCCTGCCTCCCAAGTGCGGGATTAAAGGTATGCGCCACCACTGCCTAGCTCAGCTAGATTTTTAAGGTATAGGTATAATTTGCATATAAACATATTTAGTAGTACAGGAGGGAGTTTACTTTGTTTTGACTCTGTGGATGTTAGAACCACCTCTACAGACTATCTGTAAATTATACATTCTCAGGACTCCAGTTAACCCTTACTGATGTGAGGTCACCAAAAATAAGAGGCCCTAAAGGTGGTTTCTGTACAACTCCTTTAACATGCGCCAGAGATGGTATCTACCAGCATAGACTAAAGCAGAAGTTACCGATATCCAGTCCACTGACCCCACCATCCAGACCCCATCAGCCCACAGACTGTGTAGCCAGTGACACGTTTAATATTTGATGTGCCATTCCAACATTTTAAAAGGGAGAAAATTACACTTCATGCGTTTAAATTTTCAATTTCTCATAAAAAACAAACAGAATAATCCTGAGAAATCACTGCTGGGCAGCGTGGGCTTGGGCAGGTGTGAACAGCTTCAGGCAGCTGATAATTCACACAGCTTGACCTCTGCATGACGGGTACAGCTTACAGGCACCCGAATTTGCAATTTCTACTCTAAAGATTAAAAAAAAATTGCAGCGTCCCAGCAAATAAGTCACCATTAAGACCCCATTAAATATGCAAGAGTTTGATTAACTGAGCTAGTATATGAGATGCATCGTCCACACAGGGCAAGACAGAGCAAGCCTGCTGTGACCTCTGTGGACAGAACTGGCCCTGGAGAGGACCTGGGGCTCTGGGAAGGAAACACACCACACTAACCAGCTGCAGTTCAAACGAACACAGTGGACCAATTGAATGGGGATGAGCAGAAAAAGGAATTTCTTCTTCCTGTCTCTTTCCATAGTCGCTGGCTTTCTTTAGAGCAGTGGTTCTCAACCTTCCTAATGCTGCGACCCCTTCATACAGTTCCTCATGTTGCAGTGACCCCCAACCATAACATTATTTTTGTTGCTTCTTCCTAACTGTAATTCTGTTGTGGTTGTGAACGGCAATGTAAATATGTGTGTTTTACGATGGCCTTAGGGGATGGCGGTCCACAGGTTGAGAACCACTGCTATAGAAAGAAGCTTAGCCTCTGTTGACCTCAGTGGGCTTCAGTCTATGGGGCCTGCACTGGAGACCCCTGGGTAACCAGTAAGGATAGGCAAGAACAGGACATGTTTCTAACTCCTCTAGATTCCTTCTCTGCACCTCTGCAGGAACTCAGCTACATCACAACCGAGAGGAAGTGGTGTAGACCCTCATGTATCTCCTCATCATCTCTGGCACGCGACCTGTAAGTCTGGCCAGAATTAAGACGAGAAATGATCTTTTATGGTGCTCCAGTCTCTTCCACTTAGAGTGCTCCCACCTATTTAGAGGCAGCTTTTAAAGGTGCAACTTGCATACATCCACGCCCACCCCCACTGCACCCCTACCTTCTCGCCATGCCCTTGAGGAGTCTTCTTCCTCTGCCCCAATGCCTGGGTCTCCCCAGCAGGACTGAAGCTGGTGGTCACACTGCCCCAGAGGTCTTCTCTCTCCAGCGCTCCCACCTGCCTTCCCTAAGGTGCAAAGAATCTGCTTGCCATCTGTCTTTGGGGTTGCTTCTCCACACAGCTTCTCATCAAGAGGGTTTGAGTTTCTTAAGAGCAAGTCCTACTTGCTTTATCCTTCTGTGTCACTGTTTCCAGAGCCCAGCATTCTGCCTGGCTATAACACACAGTCAGCAATTTCATAGGACCATATTTCCCCCTTTTCTATGCTGGAGAAGACCTGAAGGGATCAGGGGGTTCCCTTCCATACATCTCACATGCTACTGGTCCAGAGGGCCAACAATTTCTTGACAAGGATGTATACATTTCTTCCTCAGAGACAACAATGCAAGATAACTTGCAAGAAGATGCATGCGAAAGGGTAAGAAGGTAGCAAAATGGTTCTCCAGTGCACATGCGTTCTTGTAGGGGTGAAAACCAGGGCCTTGGACATACTAGACATGCACTCTACCACTGAGCTATACCCCCACCCTGGGATGACTTTTCAAAGGATGACACATTACTTCTTCTGTATCCTTCCATGGCTGCAAGAGAAAAGAGACTGAAATGGAGTGTGGTCCATGAGGATCAGGAACCATTGAGGATCATCTTGATGACGAGCTACAACACTAACCCAAAAGACTCCCCTAAAATGCTAACCTGTGCTTTCAAGTACTGGATGGAGACCATGCAGAAGTGACTTGTTTAAGTAGGTGTCACCATGCGTGCTGTTGACCCGTGCATGCTGTATACAGTCCCATTCCTGGGAGACAAGTGCACATAGTCAGAGCGTGTGAAGTGCCAGGCTTGGTCACACATGTCTTGCCATCCTCGCATTGATATAAGCCAATAGTTTCCTCCCCAGAGCCCATATCTGTGGCACTTATAAGAACTTAAGATTGCAGGTATTTTTGCTTACATGATATGGAATGGAAATCTTGTCTTTTAAATTTTTCTGCTCCTGGGTGGCCATTCTCATCCACAAGTCTTGGAAATGTCTTTTGACAAGCTCAGTTTTCAGTAGGATTGTCTCTTTCCCCCTTTCGTTCTTTTGTTTTGTCAAGATGGCCTTTGCTGTGTAGCCCAGATGGCCATTTCAATCTTCTAACCTCTGCTCTACCTATCCAGTGCTAGGGCTGTATCATTGAGCCTGGCAGGACTGTGTCTTCAGTGGCCCTCAGGAAAGGAGCTGAAGCCCAATGAATGGAAGGGGCCTCTTTGGGAGAGACCAGATACTGTCGTCAATCCCGCTGTATAGGTAGATTAAGCAATTTGATATTACAGAGATAAGCATCAGATATCATTTGCAGCTGGAATGGCACAGTTAGGCCATCTTAGATTTGCCTCCCTGGTGCCCGGATTTCTTAAAATCTTTTAAAATCAATTATTAAAGTATCAATATGAGTAAAATATCAAGTAAAGCAATACCTAATAATAAGTAATGCTAAAGCTTAAAAAAAAAAGACTTTCTAGAAGCTAAAAAAAAATCGCTAAAATTAACCAAACCTGTTTAAAGGCAGGGAGTATTTTCAGCAACTGACCTGGCACAGCTGGCCTTTCTCAATGGGGAGAGCAGCCTTTTAAGAGGCCGACTTTAATATTTCACATTGAATTCTGACGGGGCCTGACCTGGTGCCCTTTGGCGTGAGCCTCTGCTGTGGCTTTCGTCAGGAGCCTGCATGGTAAAGAGGCTCTTTGCCCCAGGCCAAGCTACCTAGAGCTGGTCCTATAGGGAATGAGCCTGCAACTTGTGAGGCAAAGGGGTTCAATGGGCCTCCTCTCCCCTCCCTGACACATCAAATAATGTAGCACCAAAGCTGATGCTTAAAACGATAGTGTTCTGGACAAACAAAGTCTGTAGAGGCAACTGATTGTTAAAAGTCAAGCAAAGCACTGGCTGAGAATTTTAAATGATCAAGGACATGGGAAAATAGCTCTCCGGCAGTTAGAAGGGCCCTTCCAGGGGAAGAGTCTCTCCGAGAAGGAACAGCAGGGCCCGAAGCCCCAGCCAGCAGACTGTGAGTGCCATGGAGGGAGGAAGGGTAAGCAAAGGGACAGTGAAGACAGTGGAGGGCAACAAGCGCCCGGTGAAGCATGGAATCGGAATGGGCATGGGCCCTGTCCTTGAAGTCACATTTGCCTTCCGTCTGGTACAGCACTTAGCAGAGTGTGCAGAACTGGGTTTCAGTCTAGGTGAGTCTAAGTGATAGCCAGCTGATGGGCTCCATCAATAACCTCCTAAAGGTTGCTTCCTGGGGCTCTGGGCCTGAGAACCGATAAATTTGACCACTTGTTTTGTTAGCTGGAGATCTACTTGTCCTTGGCTTGGAGTGCAGCGAAACTTCAGCAGAACACTTAGATTCCTCTTTGCTTGTGGGATACCAAGTTTAGGGGAATATGGGCAGACAGCTATTTACAGAACTCCATTAGCAGTAATGATACCTTGCCATCCGCCTCTACTAGACAGCACGATCCTAAGAGCCCTGAGAGAGGAATAAGGGAGACTCATATTGTCATGGCTCCCTCTTCACAGATGAGCCAGTAGAGACAAAGAAAAGGGTTACATATACAACCATGCTGGATGTACCATGGGTCACCCAAAGGCCTTATAATACACTGTCAGTAATTGTGCCTAGAGAATCCAAGAGCCTTCTCCCAAGAGCACTGCCTATCCTGGCAGATCTGAAACCTGCTGTCCCGTCCCTCAGTGTTCCTAACACATGTACTATAATGGAAAAATCCAGGACCCGTATCAAACTGCAGGGGGCAGTTCACAATTTTCTCCCCTGCCTCTGAGTTCCTGAAACAGTGGTCTGTCGACTTGGATTTGCAAAACTTATGTGAGAAAATATTACTGTGCTTCATATCTCTTCTTTGAAATTACAAACCTCTTGAGAAAGGGGGCCATATTTTGTCTCCTAATCATCTTCCAGCCCAGGCCCAGCTCTGGACTTGCACTGACTGAGGCTTAGGGCCTCTTTGTTCCCCAAATCAAATGCAGCCAGTGCTCTCCAGTAAACATAATTGGAAGCGGCAGTCTGTCTGAATCTACTGTGATGTATAGTAACACCAGGAGTAAGAGGGTTAATATACGAATTCGGAAAGTATTAAAGACCAGGTTGGGAGGCTGAATGTTAATGTGTAGTTTTGAAAACAGTCTTCAGAAGTGAGCTGGCACAGGGAGAGGCAGGCTGAGAGGAGAGTAAAGCCTGTCTGCTGTGGAAATGAATTTAGTCAAACCACATTACTGAATTTCCATGTCTAGATGAGATACTGTCAAAAGTCTGCTATAATTCTAAATTCTGAATTACTTTTCATCTGTGGGTAGAGCAGGTTACAAGTCATTTCCCATCTCAACAAACTGATGGTTATGTATTTACCATCTATTTCACTTTGTCCCCAGTATCTCTCAAGTCCTAAGTGCTTAGTAGGCCTTCAGTAAATACTCCTGTGTGCACAAATGCGACCCCATCAAAGGGAAGACACTTTGAAAGCTAACTCTCCTCCTGCTGTTATCGAGCTAACTTCTCCCACGGGTTCTCATATCTACATAGACACAGGTGACCAGTGACTACTGGCAGCATTTTGCTCACATCCCCCCTCACCACGCTGCTATGTTCAGTTACATCAGGTCACACTGAACTTCCCGACATGCCTTCTTGGTCTTCAGCCAGCCCTCCCAGAATGAGAGAGGTAACCCGGTGGTCATTTCAAGAAAGCCTTAGCCTGGCAAAAGAGGATTGGCAACAGCTAAAGCATTTCTAGGGAAAGCAGCAGCCTCCCTGTGTCTATACCCAACCTGTCTCCCCACCTTCGCGCTTCTCCACAAGGCGAAGTACTTTCCCCACCCTCCCCTTCTTGGGCTGATAACCAGAAGGTTGTTTACACCCAGACCCACAGACCAGCTCACTGGATGGACTGTTAGTTGAGTTTGGGAAGGGTGACTTCAAGTATACCCAGCACACAGAAGGTTGCCAATTTCTACACATTTTTTAATATTTTGAAATAGTGAACTATGGTCCACTTATAATGTCACCGTTTAGAACTGATAAACTAAACAGTTCTACTGTTTATTTCCCCTTTCTTGTAGAACCCTTCTTTCTCCAGAGGGGGCTTCTGTCTGTTCTTGGTTCTTGCTACCCTCCTCCCCACCCCTGCTTAGGACAGAATAACTACACGTGTGTCCACCAGCCAGAGCTGGGATGGACTGGGCATTATTTCTAGGTGTTTGCATCCGTGTCTTCATTCTCCATATTCTCACTGGTTTCTGGGCTTACAAAAGACATGTGTACTATTGATATCACACTTTGGTGTTGAAAGAATAGATGAAACACTGTGATACTTCAATTTCTCAACTGTAAGTTTTTACTCATCTGTTGTAATTATATCCAACATATTGGATATGCTGTTTCTATTAACATATGGAATTGTAATGTCTGAGGGTACCTGAAGGAATCTGGCTTCCTCCTTCCTATGGTCATCTAGTAGCTCCATTCACAAGGCGATTTTGAAGAAGAGGGAAGTATTGTTTGATACCATCACAGAGACTCTTGCAGTGAGAATCTTACACAGGCTATTGTTTAGCTCACAGGAAGTACAGATTCTGTGTCTAATTAGTAAGCCACAGCTCAGGCTTGTGTTAAGGACAGCCACCACAAAAGACTTTTGCATACTAAGATGTTTAACAAAGTAAAGGAAAGCCCTTATCTGAGAATGCAAGAACCACTTACGTTTCCTAAGAAACATCCTTTTCTTTTTGGATTCCTGGACATTGGGTAATTTGTATTGACTACAATTCAATGCTCAAAGCAACGACAAAATAACGCTAATCAATTATAGGGTACTGATGGTCAGGTAATTTCTCTTCTGTTGCCTTTCTTGTGAGGAATATGGTCAATTTTCCTTCCTTCACTGGTCTATGGCCACAATCCCAAATGACACACTGCATGGGAACATCAGCAGGAAGCAGTCCTCACATGGTTGAGGGGTAGTCAGTGGAATCCTATTTAGGAGGAGGAGGTCAGACCACCACTTCAGAGCTGGGAGTTCTCACATCAGTTTTAGCATCTGATTTGGCTAGCAATGCCAAGCCCTAAACAAAAACAAACAAAAGATACCTGCTACATCAAAGACTAGTGACACAGATGATAATATTTTGCCCTTGTTGGTGCCAACTAGATCACACACATAGAACAACAAACTGCCTTCTCTGGAAGTACCAGAGAAGCACACTTGGTCTCTCTGGAAAGTCTGTGTAGTTTTAAATTGCTGGTGGTTTCTTTGTTTGTTTGTTTGTTTGGTATTGGTTTTTCAAGACAAGGTTTTTCCATAGTTTTGGAGCCTGTCCTAGAACTAGCTCTTGTAGATCAGGCTGGCCGCCAACTCACAGAGATCCACCTACCTCTGCCTCCATATTTATAATGTGTAGGTGGGCAGCTGTAGAAGTTGAGATAAACAAGGAGGAGGTCCCAGCAGCAGTTACTCCTGGAGTGGGGGCTGGGCGATGGTGGGGCACGCCTTTAATCCCAGCACTCTGGAGGCAGAGGCAGGTGGATCTCTGTGAGTTCGAGACCAGCCTGGTCTACAGAGCTAGATCCAGGACAGGCTCCAAAGCCACAGAGAAACCCTGTCTCAAAAAACCAAAAAAAGAAAAAAGAAAACAAACTCCTGGAGTGGGATACATGTAGATTTAGGAGAGGTGGGTTTTAATTGATCAATCCAACTTTGATTAGAATGACAGCAAGTGGCCATCTCGAGGCCACCCACAGCCCCATCCTTTGGTCTATTAAGGGAACAGCATCCTCATCTGGCAAAGGCTGGAACCCCATCTCCTGTGGTCTTCTTTTAGGATGCCTCATGGAAACAGCTGTGTTGTCTATCTTTGTATAGATACAGGTTTTTACAAGTGAAAATTGTCATGGCAACAGCTGCAGCCACTTAGTACAGATCACTGGAAGGGATGCAGGTTTGTGCGGAAATCTATGCTCTCTGAATAATATGCACCTTTACACGACCGTGGATTTTTCCTACTAATATTTCTGTTTAAAAACAGAGAAAGGGTATGAGGATATGCTCAAAGAAATTCACCAGGAAACGGGAAGGCCCAGGGAACTGGTAAGTGGTGGGTGGAGCCTTTTATCTGCATGTGAAACCATACATGTTAAACAAGTTGGGTCGGTGGCTCTTTAACAATAGCTGCTGGGTGCAGCCAGGGGTGGGTGCACCACTCTTGCATCGAACACCCTGACTGGTACCCAGCGAGCCATCTGATCACTGAATCACTGACTAACAACCTCAGTGACACTTAGAATGTTCACTGAATCTAGTTCGCAGCCTCTTTTAGCATCCTCCCTTCCTTGGAACTTTAAGGACCCTCTAAATTTGAGACTACAGGAGCCAATTTTCTCCCGTCTTTATCGGTAAGTATGGGGTAGCTAAAAGGAAGCTAAAATTTCCCCTTAAGTCTGAGAGAAGTAGCAACTTTCGTGGACTCGTAATTAATGTTCTGGTACTTTCCTTTTCCTGAATGTTCACTTGAGTTAAAGGAGTTCCAGGAAAGGGTTTGCTTTGACCTGGAGGAAGAGAATCTGTGTATTAGGTTTTTCATAGCCCATAAGCAAGACTGTCATCTTAATGACCCCATATGCCATATCTTTGATGAAAACAGTCAGATAATCCAACAGGAACTGTTCAACTATGAAGGAACAGAGATGTGACATCTACTCTGGGTAACTTATGGGAAAGATAAAACCTCAATAGGCTGGTGGCCTCCAGAGCTACAGATGAATAAGCCTTGAGTGTAGGAAGAACATCTATCAAAGCCAGTATCCTTCATGCACTTGTGACACCCTCCGACACCTAAAGAAATAGAGGGCTGTGGGCGCCTGCGAGTGAACAGGGGCTGGGAAGAGATTACAATGCATGCTCCCACTAATCTCCCACATGGTCCAGACCTCTTAAATGAAAGTCTGTACTTCATGAGCCCTGGAGCTGTAGCGTGTATATTTCACCTCCAGAGTCATCTTTTGTCCAGGCTTTGCCAAACTGTGTTGTGCCCTACTTTCTTTCCCACATCATTCAGAGGAGGTGGAGAAACCCACGGAGTAAAGCTTGGCTCGGGGCTACAGAAAGCAGATTGCAAAAAGACTCCACATCATTCTGTTCTAGAAAACGACAGAAAGCCAGACTCTTTCCCTTTCTAAGCTCAGCCACCAGAGATTGTTTTGTGTGTGTGTTGTCGGACAGGACGATATAATACAAAGCCAGTGTGCAGGGGGCTCCAGTTCTCTCCTTTATGGGGCCAAGCCTGTTCCCTGTCCAAACCAACCAAGCCAATGTCCCCGAACTGCCTCCTGGGGATCAGAATGCCACCATGATTCTCCCCAGCGAAATCTCCATTGCTGCTTTCATCGCTCACGTATACTCCTTACCGCGTTTGTGGGCAGTTGAGGGCAAGGGCAAGGCTCCAGTCCATGCAGAGACTCAGAGGTTCTTCCTGGCCATCCTCACACGGTCATGCTCACACCCACCTCACACTGCTTCTTAGTCGAGAAGTTCCAGAGGAATGCAATGTGTCAAGGAGGAGGGTCTGTTGATTTAAATCCAGGAGTGGGAACGGGAGCATTGTAGGAGAAGCCGCTATGAAGAAGGAAGATGAGGGTTTTCCGCTCGACAGCGTTGCAGGGTGCGGTGACCTTAGGAAGAAGACTGAGAGGGGTTGTAGGCAGAGCAGGGATTCCCCACTGGCATAAAATGTAGTTACAATGGACTGTATTGAAGCCAAAAGAGAATGTGGGTCTATGACGGGATCTCCTTAACAACTGAACCAGAGGAACCAAGCTGAGAGCTTCAGGGAGGACCTCTGTAGGAGGCCTGGGTCAAGAGAGTCATGACCGCAGCTATGTGTGTGTTATGTATGTGTGGTATGTGTGGTATGTGTGGTGTGTGGTATGTATGTGTGTATGTGTGGTATGTATGAGATGTGGGATGTGTGAGTATGTACGTGTATATGTGGTGTCTGTGGTGTGTTTAGTGTGTGTATGTAGTGTGTAGTCTGTGTGATTGTGTATGTGTGTAGTGTGTGTGTTGTATGTGTGTATGTGTTTGTGGTGCGTGTGTTATGTATGTGTGGTGCGTGTGTTATGTATGTGTGGTGTGTGTGGAATGTGTGTATGGTATGTGTGGGTGTGTGGTATATGTGTGTATATGTGTGGTGTGTGCATGTAGTATGTGATGTCTGTGTGATGTGTGTACGTGGTGTGTGTGTATGTGTGTATGCTATGTGTGTGTGGTGATGTGTGTTCATGTGTGTGTGTTTGATAGGGTGTATGTGTGTGTGCGTGCACATGTGTGTGTTCTGAAGAACAAATCACACAATTCAAATCTCACTGTTCCAGGTCCGAAGTGCAGTTACATCCTGTCTAGATATACTCAAGTTTGCTTGGTGATGAGGGCCTGAAGCATCTTGCCACCCAAAGGTCTCCATTGGGAATTGTATTGAATTCTGATAGAAGAACACTGTTTTAATTACCTAAAAATAATTCAGGAGCAGCCAAGGATAGATATGCTACTTACTGCCAGATAAAGAAGGCATCCTACCTTTCAAACACAAACATTTTGTTGTGACTAGGGGGAAGGTGTGAAGCAAAACTAACCTTGTTCTCTTTCTGTTTCAAACGCTCTTCTTTCTTGGGATAACCTGTTGGGTTACTTTCCTTTTTGAATTATTTTTGCTGGTTCACTGCTAAATAAATACAGAAGAAAAAAAGAACAAAGAAAATGTGAATATTCAAGTTAAACTAAGTTATGTGAAGACACCCAGTGGGGAATATCTCATGAAGGAGCCTACTTACTGGGCCACCTCCAGCTAACTTTTTCTTTAAACAGAGACCTGCAAAACCATTCACAGGGTGTGGGCTTCAAGGTTGAGCTTACAACACAGAGGCTTTGCTGCAGATTGGCAAGGGATCCGATGTCAATGGTACCATTTACTACATGACTTTGGCTGTGTTGCTTAATCGGTCTCAATTTTCCCTTGTAATGTGCAAACAATACTATTTCTGCTATGGGTTTGTTGCAAGGATTAGCTAGTAATGTATTCAAAACAATGATCACAATTCTGGCTTGCAAAAGTCCCTCAATAAATGAGCTGTTAAAAGTGAAACGAAGAACCCTCGGAGTCCCAAAGAATTTCACCACCGAACGTTTTGCTGAGCTAGACTATATAAGCTTTTCAAGTTAAGTATGAAAGTATCATTAAAGGGGCACTATGCAGGGTGAAGGCTCAGTTCACTAACAAACTATCTTTTTGTATCATTCTGGTTTGTTCTGTTATGTTTTGAAAAGCCAAGAATTTTCACCTCCCTCATTTTTTGTTATCAGTTAACATTCTTTTTCTTTTTTCTGAAATTCAGAATTTTAAGAGTTGAATATTTTCAGCGGGACTCTCCAGACCCAGAAGTCTTCTTAATCTCCAGCTCCACAGACTGGACAAAGTGGAAAGAATGGTGGTCAGGAAGATCAGGCCAAGCATGGCTTGGTTGCTGCCCAGTTCTCTGGGATGCCATGCCACTGGGGTCCCGGTGCTGGCGCTATTACAGGATAAACACATTTTTTTCTCTGGATGAAATTACTAATAAGATAGTCATGGTACTGTAATCTCTATTTAAACGCAATAAGCTTTTCCTAGTAATGTATGTTAGCATTGATTGACAAAATGGGCTTTTCATAGACAAAAACAAGGATTTGTTTTTTCTCAGCACGTGATTTTAAGGTGCCCCCTTTAGCCATCCTGCCTTCACACACAGGATCTGAAAAGCCTCACAGTCCTGCATATTTCCTTCTGTTAATTTAAGGGGCAGCCTCCTTCCTTGTGCACCTCACCTGTTTCCATTTGGATGCTTTCTAACAATGGCCCCGAGGCATTTATTTTAAACTGAATTTTCTGAGAAGGCAGTAATAGGTTTGACTAAAAGTCTAATGAATACACTTAATCCAGAGGAGATAGTGAGGTCTAATTATTGACTTCTACCCTTTTTGCCCAAAGAATTTGCAATTTATGTATAACCTTCGTTCCATCTGAGATGTATAACACAACCCTAGTTCGTTAAAGAGATCACATGGTTGCTGAAAAACACCCACTCAATAAATTCAGAGAGAGAGCTGGGGTGGGGAAGACAGACCACCAAAAGACAGTCCTTCTACCTGCTGGCCTCCAGGGGGAGCAGCCTGTCTCTGGAACTTGTGTGGTTTCCTCTTGAGCCACGGCCAGTCTGTGTCCTCTATGGAGTCCAGGAGTTCTTTAGTTTGAAGCTCTCTCAAAGACATGTGTATACCACGTGGTCCTAATCACCAAAGTACTATATCAAAATTTAGTGTTCAAGGGACAATTTCCTCAGCTTCTGGGGTGTGTGTGTGTGTGTGTGTGTGTGTGTGTGTGTGTGTGTGTGAGATGATATATCCTAAATGACACTGGATCTTACAGAAATCTAGCCATAGGTGAGCTGAAAGCCAAGACCCAGATGCAAATTTCATTGCTAATAAATGGGAAAGCAGTGGCAGGAGAGAAGGTCTGAGTGAATCAGTTGATCGGAACAAATATTTTCCAGGCGTTGCCTTCTCTATCAGCTGTCTCCGGCAGCTGTTTAGAATCAGAGAGGGTTGAATGAAAAGCCCCCCAGATTAGGAAGGCAGCTAGTTGTCTGTGAAACGGCCTTTGACCCAGCCAGAGAAAAGCAACATTTCAGTCAGCCACTCACCAGCCATGTAGTCAGCACACAGCACTTGTGGGACACTCGGGCACCAACCCAAATGAGCATCAGTGTCTGATTCTTCTTATCTCCATGTAGCATATAAGGAGCGGTGAATTGGCTGCCCCTATGAAAGCAGACTCCAGTGGGTTCATGCTTCATCTCTTGGTCATTGCTATCAACAATTCCTCAAAACATCATTAGACACTGTTCACAAACATATCTTCTTCCAGGTATATGTCTTTGTGTCTCAGGGTTCCCTTCCCTGGGAAAACAGTTAAAAATTCAGCTCTGTTTGGTTGGCAGGACAAATGGGAGTCTTTAGTTCTCAGTCACTGTTAAAAATGTACATGCCTCCGATTTGTTCAGTACTATCCTGGTAGCTCTATAGGCCTCACTGAGAAAAAGGGAAATTCAGTATTTGATCTAACTGTTTGTATTGCCTATTCCATCTTAAAAGATTCTAATGAAGTTCTGACACATTAATGGCAAATCCTAGCTGTCCCCATGGTCTTAGAAATGGTCCTCTAGTAATGCTAATATAAATATTAACAACTATAAAGTCAGCCTCTCTTGGGAGCTTCTCAATGTTCCAGGTGTTATATCCGGATGCACGCACCTAATCCTAACCCTGAAAGAAATGTTACTTAAATATAATTTTATCTCTATATTTTGCTCGGAGAGTAAGATAAGTAATTGCTATAAGGAGACAATAGTGGCTACATGTTGCAAGCAGGGGGGACAATGGACAATAGGTGGAATGGAAGCCAGAGCTAATATTGACAGGAATGTCAGGAGACATGGATACAGTTGTTTACTACAAAGAAAAGGTCTCTGGTAAGAAATCCTACCCATGGGTGGCCAGATCAGAATGGATATTTTAACTAGCATCATCTTTTTCTCCCTTGCAATCAGGAGTAGAAGTCCTAAAATCGTCATCTTCTTAGAATGGCTTGTTTCTGCTGAGTCATTCCTTTGCGCACTCCCAGGTGGTACATCCAGATGCTCCCCCTCTTAGTCAGCAGCACGGATGTCTAGCAGGGAGCCCTGAGTTGAGAAGCTGGTGTTTTATGGCTGCGAATCAGGCTGGGCCAAGGCTTTCCCGCCTTTGACTCTGTCTGTGTGTAGATGAGAACACTTTCTTCACTAGGTTGCTGAGAGGATTAAAGACAATGAAGGACATATAGTCTCCTAATGTCATTAAAGCCATAGCTTCCTCACCTAGAAAATGAAATGACAGTGCCCCTGCTTCAGGGGGCTATGGTGAGGCTTGTATGAAATAATGTTTACAAAATGGTCAACATGACAAGTTCTGGACAGGGGTGAGAAGGTATTTTGAGTCCTCTATTAACCTGAAGTGAAAGAGAATCCAACTCCATTCTCTGGTTTCAGACTTGGGGATTAATATTGTCTGACGTGCACTTGTTTATATTATATTTTCATTTTTACTAGGCTTGCATTGTGAGTGGCTATTGACCCACATTTCAGTATCATTTCTATTTGACTCCAAGTTTTGCATATCACATGACAGTCGGAGCTAAGATTTTATTAATAAGGATTAATGAATACAGAGAAGTTGGAAAGGGGGGGGATGAATTCCCACTGGGACACAGGAATCCTGTTCCCTTTACTTTCCTCACCCCCATCTCTCACCAAGGCCCATGGCATTCAAATTCCTATTTCTGCTTTAAAAAAATAAAAAGGAAGAAAATGGACATTCTAAGAGTGTTTGCAAGCTACTTTCATCTCTAAGGCTATCTAAAACTCACTTTCAATATTAGGTATGAGAGAAATTTTCTCAAAGCCGACAGGCTAATTTAATTCTGACAAGAATTTTCAGGCTAAATTGCAAAGTAATTTAGGATCGCCTTTCAATGAAAATGCACATATAATTCGCACACACACACACACCCTCCTTTTTAACCACTTTTAAACTAGAGAGTTCTTTGTGTCACCTTGAGGTTGTTGGCATTTAATGGACCAGAGCCACTTAGGAAACTGTCAGGGGCGTGGTTCTGTGCTGAACTTCCTAACTGTTCGATGCTGACGAAATCATGACACCCTCGCTGCGTCCTTTGAGAGACTGATCACTCCTTGGCTGTGCCAGTCTTTCCAGCAGCTGTGTGTCCTGCCTCTTCCCCTGGCAGATGTGAAGGAAGAAGGAAAATCAGTCAGCGACCCTTCAGTGAGCAGTTTCCAGGCGCCCTGTTAACAACTCGCAATTGCATGGATTTCCTTGATAGCGCCCTGGCTAGGCATGCTTCGTTTTATGTTTAAGCATCTCTAACTTCAGAGACCTCAAGGCTCTTTTGTAGAACCCATCCCATTCTTGTTCAGATCTAAGAACCAGGACATTGTGAAGTGGAATATAATCTCAAATATCTTCCAATGGTGTTTTACTGGCAGGCTTTATCTTCCCTACTAGAAACATAAAGCCAGTCATTTCTCCACGGGCCTCCCACCCTCCTCTTCATGGTCACCTTTCAGACGCTTGTTGCACCTGCTCCTCTGAAACCCATCTGTCCTTTAGCCTCTTATGTGTTCCTTGGTCTTCGTCCTCACTGCCCCTGTCTTTTCTGGGATCTCGTTCCGGGGTCAGCCTCTAGCTGCTAGGTTGTGAAGGAGAGATCTGACTGCTTCAGTCTTTGGCTGCACTGTGATGTCAACTCGCCAGCTGTCCGACTTCCTCTGATGTTAGAATATTCTGTACCTTTCCTCGGCCCTCCAAACTCTTCAGCGGCTGCCCTTGTAGCCCTAGAGGAAAATCCTAGTGCTGACTTGAAAGTCAGTTACATGCCCGCTCTAGCCCTGCCTCTTATCCTTCACACATTCCTCCAACCCTACTGGCTCCTGTGACTCCTCTGGCCCTCCCCGGATGCTCTGCTTCAGAGCCCAAGAAGTTCTTTCCACCCCACTTCCCTCACAGCCAGTCTCTGGCAGCCTTTCTGCGCAGCACGCACAGGCACGCACGCCCTCCAGCACGCCCTCCCTTCCTCTCAGGCCACCTCAGCTTCTCTTTAGCGGTTGTCAACCCCTCATGTATTTGTTTGCTGAGCTGTATTCATGTTGTCTTCTCCACTGCAACTTGAGATCAGCTGTGTTTTGTCCCTGTTGTGTCCCCAGTGCTTGCAACAATGTCTGCACACAGTAGGGGCAATGGATATTTGTTGGTAGAATGGAACAATTTGGCTTGAGGCTTGAGATTGCATTATTCACGGTCTGGTTTTGACACAACTGCTACTTCCTGCAGAATTGTCCTTTTTTTTTTTTCTCCCGTGGCTGACATTAGAATGACACGATCTTATTTGTCAAGGGCCTGGAAAATCATCACTCTCTGTGTATGAATCTGGGCTCTTCACAAGCAATCAATAAATGATACTTCAGAAACCGAAAGAGTTAATTAATGAGCCTCCCCTGGCACAGCCCTCTGCCCGGCCCCTTGGCCCTTGAGAAGGTGAAACCCTATGCTTCTAACTCATGCTCAGTGAACTTCTGGCCAAGACCTCTTATTATTAAGACAGCTCCTCTAACCTCCCAGGGTGCCTGGAATGCCCCCAATTCCTGAAGCCATTATGTTTTACAGCAGGTTCTCTTGACAGAACTTCATCAGCCTCTGGCAGAACATAAGCCCGAATAATGGGCAGGCAGACGCCAGAAAGAATTCCAATGTGTACACACAATTCTTGGCCCCATAAAAATCAATTCCTTATTCATAATTAAGCAAGTTCCCTGGGAAAGGGCACGTTGGTATAGTTATTAAAAGATAAATAATAGATAAGGATCCACTTGTTTCTTGTTCTGTTCATCTTTCTTTTCTTAGTACAAAGAGCTTTAAATGCAACTAACACTGTAATTAATTCTTTTCTCCTGCCTGGTCCCCGCCTGTGACTTACAAGTCCAACAAAATGGAATAGCTCCTAAGGAAGTACATGGCTGTTTCTGGGCTTGCTGTCACTCTTTTAAAATGTGTCCCGAGGAGCAGAAGGATAACCCAACCCAACCGTAGATGAGGAGAAAATAAACTGTAAGCCCCTGACATTAAATAGCACAAGACACAGGAGCGCTTTTCTTGTGAACGTCTTCTGGTTTTTCAGATTGGGTTAGGGACTCAGTTGAAAATGCAAAGGGGCTGCAATGGGGCTTCATAGTGGAGAGGCCCACACCTGCCAACTGCTGAATTCAAGGGACCAGCCAGTGCCGTGGGGTGAGAAGGATGGAGATGTCCCCATAGAGTTGTAGCATTGAGATGCAATGATACTGCTCCTCTTCATAGGAATGCTTCTTCTCCCCTCAGCCACATGCAAGGGGCTCCTCTAAATCAGTAGACAGCTGGAACTGCCAACTCATCCTCTAAGAGAGAGCTAAGTGCCTCTCCAAGCAGTGTCAAAGAAGGGAATTCTTGGTTATGGATCCTAAGAGCATGGGGCACAAGCACATAGGGACTGGTACACTTTCTGGCCTAAAGAAGTTAAAAAGCAGGAGCCGGTTGAACCAAGACCTGTAGGCTCCCTGGTTTGCTGTATTTGGAAAGCAGGTGAGATCAGCTGGTCAGTGCTGTTTCTTGACCTAGAGGACTTCCCAGGGGAACCTTCTGAGATCAGGAAAAGCGGTAAAGCCACTGACGCCCAGCAGCCACTAATTCAAGCCATGAGGATAAGCAGGAATATGTGCAGCTGGCAAGGAAAATGAAGACTGAGCTGGTACCTGAGAAAGAGTTCTCAACGGCACATGAGCTGAGGCACATCCAGGAGAATGATTCAACAGGAAGCAGAACGGAGACTTGAGCGTGTCTTGCCAAGAACAAGAGCCAGGCACACCCTCTAGCACCCATAGAGTACCAGCAAGGGGACGACCTTGCTGGTGCTCATCCCTTCAAGAAACCACTTGGTGCCCTCTCTAGACTTTTCTGTGTGTAGAGGAGGAACCCTGCTGTGAAGGTTGAGGTTTAAGTTTTAATCAAGAAAAGTAACTGAATAATGGAGTTTGACCAAGCCATCATGCTCCCCTTTGTACTTCTCCAGCACAAAGGGGAGTTCTATATCATTCAAGTAAAGCAGTTCTAGGGGGGAAAAGCTATCTCTTATTTATGTTGCAACTGATCAAGAGCTCTTGTCAATGAACTGGTGTCAATAGTTTGAGTTTCTTTGTTAGAGATTAAAATTTTGAAAGAGAAACGGAAAGATATTTAAAAAATATTTTTGGCTATAGTATTTTTTAATGATTAAAGTCATGAAAATTCTAAATGGAACACAGTATGTTCACTTAACATTTTTTATAAACTTTCTAGTGGCATTGATTTAATGTCAGCAAAGAAAGTGAGAGTAGACTGAAAGGTGCAGAAGGAACTTGTTCTAAAGAGTCACCTGAGTTGCAGGAGGACCATGCAGCAGGGCACAGTGTAGCTACATAGCTGCCTGGAACCTGAGGCCATCGCATGGCCTGCGGTTTCTATAAGCAACTGTGTAGTGAAGTATTTTAGGGGTTGTCGTGAAGAATATCAAGAGAGAACAGTCTTGGAAGCTAAGAGGCTTGACTTAGCTATAACAGTTGGAAAAGGGTGAGTCAATAAGATCCAGGACGGAAAGGTAATCCACGTCATAGGTGGGGCCAATGAGACCACGCTTGCCTTACTATCTATACTCTCAGTCTCGCTCAGTTGTTTTTCCCACCTTCCTTTTTTTTCTTTTTAGCCCCTCCCCATCCTTGCTGCCTCCATTTGTACCATGAACCCACTGTACGCCACAGAATCCTCTGTACTAAATACTTTGCATGCGCCAGTGATTCCTGTCCCTTAGAGATCTAGACCAGGGGATAGTCAGAAAAGGTTTGGCTCCATATAGATGAAAGTTTTCATGGGATGTCTATTTTGAAATCCTTCCTTCAGAACTAAACCAAGAGAGAGTAGGAAAGAGACACAGTCAGAAATATAAAAAAAAATGAAATTTATCATTTGAAGAAGGAAGATTTCCCTAAGAAATTATTATCTAGTTTCTTCCAGGCACCAGATGCCATTTGAAGAGCTTTAAAATGCCGAAGCATTTAATTGTCATAGCAACCCTACATGGTGGGTACTATTATAATTTTATAGAAATGGGAATACAAATAGTTTAAGTAATTTGATCAAGGTCACGCAGCCAATGAGACAGAGCCAAGATCTGTTTCAAATTCAGATACTCAGTGCTCCCTATGCCACCAAGACTTTTCATTTTAGGACCATTTTATTATAGGCATAAAAAAATTAGTTATTGAGAAATAGTAGACAGAATCTTAGTGGTGCCTGTGAATCTTAAGTGGTACATTGAAAAATAAAGACCCTTATTAATGTTGTTTCTTCACGATACAATACTTCATTTATTTCAAATTTCTTAGGTAGAAGGGCCGGCACACATTTATTTCCTAGTTTCTGCTGAGCAGTCAGTTCTTGAACGGGATAAATCGATAACCTAGACTTATTTCCATCTTATGAGATGAATATTTAAACACTCCTGGGTATTTCTGGTCATAATATTTTCAAAGCTATTGCTTCCATCCTCTTCAAAACTCTAGTGACTATAGACACCAGCTTGTGCTGTGCACAGTGCCTCTTTGGTACTCTGAAGGATGGCCAGTGAACAGGTACAGAGAGTCTACTTCCTTTTCCCTTCTCTTGTTCTTCCAAAATTTTTACCCACTAATGGTGCAGCCATCACAACTGGCACAGGAGTCAAGTCACAAGAGCTGACATTGCTTAATCACTCTGTATATGCAACCTAAATCTTGGGCTGTTTCCAGCTTCTAAATTTATCTACTGTACCCAATACAGAGGCTTAGTGTCACAACTGGAAACCAGAGCCCAAAGAGATGTCTTTCCAGGACCAATAATCTGGAAGACCGATTCTCTGGAACCTTGAGAGTGTAGAGAAGGTGTCTTCCTGGAGACAGCTAGCTTTCGCTTTCCTCCTGCATCATTCTTCCCGAGAAGCCAGGTGGCATCACTGCTAGGTTTCATCTTAAATAGAGTTTTGGTACCTTCTTATCCCTGGGGAGACCCTTGCCCAGCCTGCCAGGACAATGTTCCTTGATGCTGTTGATAAGAACTCTGTGATGAACATGACATCCTTGAGATACATTGCTATGGTGTCTTGTCCCTCTAAACCCACTCATATGACTAGTTCCTTGCTAACAACCTCAAGAGTGGGCAGGCAGGCAGTCATGCCCCTCCTGTCCACTCTTGAAACAAAAGCTTACTTCATATTATAGAACTCTGCTCTCTGCCAGTGTGAGACGAGAAAATTCTTCGCTGGATGATGATGATGATGATGATGATGATGATGATGATGATGATGATGATGATGATGGTGATGGTGATGATGAGGATAAACAGCTTCCACTGAGTCTTTGTCTGAGTACACATTATTAGCACTTACTGAGTAACCCTGGAATTGACAGGATCTACATAGGGGTTTTCCATGTGCTTCATACACTCACAGGTATGGAGGGATACTAGCACCCCTATTGATCAGGTGATGAAGCAGAACCTGAATATGATTACCTGCTAAGGTCTCCAAGCAAGAGGTGCCAAAGCTGTGATATGAGTAACAAGGCACAAGAGTGATTCTCAGAGTTGGGCTGAGTACTTCAATAGTATCCACAACATGACTACATCTACTTAATGCCTAATAGAAATATTACAGGCGATAATTCCTTTTAAGAATTAACTTTTTCAAGACCCTTTATTTCTTTCTTCCTTTCTTTTTTCTTCTTCCTTCCTTTCTTTTTTTTCTTTCTTTCCTTCTTTCTTTTCTTTCTCCCCTCCCTTCCTCCCCCCGTGCTTTCTGCCTAAGAACATCCCATCATCTTTAGCAAAGATTTCCACATGCCAAGCACTAGACAAAGAAAAAATGACCCAAGTGAGGTTGTACAATGCTTGACGTGTAGGTAAGGAAGCCAACTTTGAACACAGGTTTTCTTAAGGGGGTCCAAGTATTGTAGCTGGTACCTGCTGCAGCACCCACTCACCTTCATCTGAGCAAAGGCTCTGGTACCCCAGAAACTATTGTCTTAAAGTGAATGTAGTAATTCCACTATTTTTGTGTTAGTGCCTATTCTATCCCAGGGAGTAGTTTTGTTGTTGTCCTTTGTTTGTTTTTTTTTTTTAAATTTAAGAAAACATTTAAGAAACAAAATGTTCACATATAAACTGACTAGCTATGTGACACTGATTTCTCTTTTCTTCAGCTACTGTATTTTAGTAAACAGGGAGGGAGCACTGGATGACGAGCCATAATTGAACCTGTTTATCTCATGCACAAATAAAAGATTAAAATTATAATGTAGGCATAAGATAGTGAATGCTATGTAAGTGAGCACCCTTCATGCAGAACTATGGCTCTGAGGAACGCCCTGTCACCCAGCTCTCCCTCTCCACGTGGGTTCCTGTGCACACTCACTCCTGAGTTCCAGCCATAACTAGGCAGCAGCTATGCCTTGAAGGTGCCCTGAACTCCCCTACCTCATTGCCTGACTTGTTTCTCCCTTCAGTGCCTGGAATAGTCTCTCCTGCTCAGTCTGTTGACTTGACATCAAATACTGTCTCCTTTATTCTGAAATCCTGCATCCTCTTTTGTACCGTTCAATGTTTTATAGCTCTCGCATCATCGCGTTCAGCACTGTGCTTGTCATCACATCTTAGGATTTTCTGCTTAGAGTGGCTTCCGTGCACCAGCTGGTGATTGTTGAGCTTGATCTTGCTTCCATTCTGTGTGCTTCTCCACCTGTCTCCAGTACCCAGCATGTAATGTCACCCAGCGTAGAGCAGGCACCCGGTGATTATATTCTGGGAAGACTTACGACCAACAAAATCAATGGACTGCCTCCCTGGACCAAGGGCTTTTATGCCTTTCTCTTCTAGTAAGGCAGACATCACAGAGAAGCACTTGGAACTGGATAAGCATAGGCTCCATCATGTTTGGTGGACAGAAATAGGACAACTTGTCCGAAAGACCATACTTTAAAATCAGTGGGGCCAGCAAGATGAGTTGAGGTTACACATGGGCACTTTTTGTTAATGGACACTTTCTCACATATGTTATAAAAATAAATTTAGCATATCAAACTTAAAATTTTATGTGTATTCTTTAACGAAACCTTTTATACCTGGATAAAAGTGAAATTGGTTTGAGGAAAAGCAGCCCACAGGTAATGGCATAAGGTGTCACCAGCTGTCACTGGGGATACCAGGAGCACCCAGAAACTGCATTTCCAGGGAGATGGTGCAGGCAGAAGTTTCCGTGTGCTATGACCACTTCCCAAATAACGGACATGAAGATTCAATATTAACTACAAATGCTCAGCCAAGAGCTAAGACTTGTTCCTGGATAACTCTTACACTAAATGAACCCATAATTTTATCTATGCTTTGCCACGTGGCTTGGTACCTTATCTCAGTGCGGAAAGCCCATCTTGATTCTTTCTGTATCTGGGGTGACTCTCTGACTCTGCCCTTCTTTCTGCAAGAATCTTCAGTTTGATTGTCCCACCTAACTTTACCCTGCCTTGCTATAGGCCAGTCAGCTTCTTCATTAACCAATGAAAATAATACATAGTCACAGTGTACAGAAGGACTATTACACACACAGCCAGATGGAGATGGGGGTGAAGAGGTGCCAGCTCAAAGGGTCAGAGCCACTGGTACAGCCTCCAGAACTTTAGAGTTATTTCCAAAGCTCTATATATTACTATATGTTAATTAATTAATTAAAATACATTGAAAGAAAGGGAAGGATTCTCCCTTTCATGTCTCTTCACAGAAATTTGTGAAGAGATTTGTGTCAGGGAATGTCAGGGTGAACTCTGACTTCCCCTACTCCAGCCCTAGGTTTCCATCAGCCTTGGGGTTTAACACCTTTCCGGGGCTTGGCAATTGCAAAGACTCACAGGTGTGTTTACTCCTCTGCTTTGCTGAAAGCCTAGCATCCACGGAAGGAGGGGCACTGCAATGACCCCCCCCCCAGAGCCCCACATACACCTCAGGACTCCCCTCACCATCATTCATCTACCTTCTCCAATTAAGAGATCAAAGCAGAAGGGTCCAGCCTGCTTTGGGGGCTTAAAGGCATCCATAGAAACCCAAAGAACATTGGACAGTCCCTCCTTCCTTACACATCTTCCCGAGGGAACCGGCTCCTAACTAGTGTCGAGAGGCAGAGAGCCAGGGCAGAGAGGCAGCAGGCTTGAGCCAACCTGGCGTGAAGGACTCAGTTACGTTCTCTATAATCCTGTATAATCTCAGTCAGCATGTGTGCTTTTTTTTTCCTCTCCACACAGCTACAAAGTCCTTTCCAGAATGCACTGCCAAATCCTTAATTTTTTTTTTTTGGCTAATTTTAAAAACTCCATGTTAAAATTAAAACTATAAAGAATAAAAACTCTGAAGTCTAACTTCGTTATTCTCCCTAAGCGTTCAGGGTTAGTACACCAGCTCATTTTAATGCTGCACTGTGAGGTGTTTATATTCCCTAATATAGGACACACCTAGTCCTTCTCAATAGCATGCTAGGATTTGAAGCCTCCATTAAAAAAAATCAAATATAGCATCCTCAGAAACATCTACGGAAGCCAAGTGGGATGGTTCACGCCTACTGTCCATTTGGGAGGTAGATAGAGGAGGATTTCTGTGAATTGGGGCCAGACCAGGCTACAGAGTGAAAAAAAAACCCTGTCTGAAAACAAACAAAGAAATTATCTAAACAGACTGCCTGTTAGTGGGTTGCGTTTCTCTGGGGAGCTCTGTCTATTGGCACGAGAACTAGATGTGAGAAATGACCTTGGGTGGCTGCTGCTATTTATCTCTGTGGGAGAGCGGGGGGCTTTGCCTGTCCAGGAAGTAAATACTGTGGGGTTCTGCACACCACCGGGGCTCTCTGTCCACAGGGTTACACTGGAGAGAGGAATGCTTTGTGGCTTATGACAAGATCACGGCAGAATATTTTGTGCATGCTGTGATTTGTATCACCCATTTGTGCACAGGCCATAAAAGTGCACTTTTTATCAGGGACATTTGTGAATCTATAACAGCACTGAAGACATACGGCCACTAAATAATTCACAGCTCTCTATCGTCTCAGCAGATTCCATACACACCTACCATGTTTTAATGCCTAGTTTGCTCAGAAACAATATTCTTTACGGCTCTCCCAATATACAAATGTTTACTGACTGACAGTAGTCTATGGATACCCTGGGACTGGCCTGGAAGAGACAAGGAGCGCTTGCTGCTCTCTCTACCTCATTCCCCCGTTTTTCTTGTGGGTTCCTCTCAGCAGCACCCAGTCCCACTGGAAAGGGTGACTCTCCCAGAAGGAAGTGCGCAACTCTGGCTGCCACTGACTATGCTACCTTTTCTCTTTACAGCTCCATATCCATCTACAGTCCCAAGGAGAATCCCAACGCGTTTGACACTGCCGCCTTCTTCCAGTCCGTGGGGAACTTCCTAGGGATCTTCGCTGGCTCCTTTGCAATGGGCTCCGCGTATGCAGTTGTCACAGCACTGATATCCTTTGTCACTGTGTGGAAGCCCGGACAGTGTAGAGCAGCCAACAAGCATGAAGTCTTTCGGAGGCTGAACAGCCTCCTCAGCAGTGAGTGGTGAGACCGGTTTGAATTCGATACAGCACTGCTGAAGCCCCTGTTCTGGGTGACCAGGAGGCATTGGATCAGTGCCAGCAGCAGAGGGGGCAACTTCTTTCTCTGCCCACCGTCAAGTCTACCGCTGTTGTCTTAGACAGGCTTAGAAAAACTGGCACCTAAGGAAAGTTGTGAGCATAGGACACCAGGACTGACTACGTGGAGGTAAAGAGAAAGAACTGAAGAGCCAAGGTCCAAAACGGAATAGCACCAGCTACAGTTGAGAAAGTCAGTGAGCGCGGCTGTCAGTTAGCAGAGGATAGGGCGGGCCAGGACAGCGATCAATGGGGTTTTAAATGCTTCACAATTGTGCTGTGGAGGGGGAATGAAGAAATGATGGTCGCTACATGTGGCTTCCTTTTATGTCCTAGTCATTAGGCGGAGCTATGGCAGAGGTCACATGCTGTCTGGACTAGAGTAGTTATAACGATGATGGAAACACCGACGGAAGGTACAGCATGTGCCAAGGCCTTCCCAGGGACCCTGTCATTCGAATCCACCCTATAGGACATGTTATCAATGCCCTCTCTTGACACAGAAGATTAAGGAGGTAAGGGACCTCCCATACTAACCCTGGTTCCCACAACAGTGAGAATGAGCATGGCGGTATTAATACCAGTTGCAATTTACTGGGAATGTTGGCACCCTCCATGATCCTAAGCATATTTCTTTTTTCTCTCAGACACTTTGTACAAGGATCCTGGAAGGTAGATAGATCTAATTGAACAGCTGAAGAATCTCGAACAATTAAAGCGAAACAATTTGACTGTGGCCATACAGCTAGGGTGCTTCAGGGCTAGGATTCAAAACCAGGCTTTTTACCCTGCTGGCAGAGATGAAGTGGGAAAGTTGGAATCAGACCTCCTGTCAGGCTGCTGTGAGCAGGACGTGTGACACAGAAGTGAGCAGGCGGGTGTGGAAAGGGAACAGTCCTGGAAGCTGGAAGTTGGCCAGAGGTCAGGTTACATCTGGAAGAAAGAGCCTAGAGGTAGATGAGACAGGGGCCAATGAAAAGTGTTCCATTATCACACGGGGGTTAATTGTGTGGCGCTTGGCAGTTTTAGCTCGCTCTATAGACAGGCTGTAGAGGTGGCAGGCATAAACAGCTGTCTGCCCGCCCCTACCATGGACACTGTGACCACATTAAGATAGTCTTCTCTGGTTAGATCCTCAGGCTCCAGGCTTGTACTTCAATTCAGACCTAATGACTTCTTGGAGGAAGTTAAAGGAAGGGACCTTCTATAGCCTACTTAGATATACTACTCTGATAACCAAACAGGTAGAAGCCTTCCCTTTACAACAAACCGAAAATATTAGGAGAGCAAACCTGAAGAGAAGCAAAGCCTCCCTCCTAACCCACAAAGGAAAATGCCGGGAAGGACCTAAGGTAAACTATTTATTCCACACGGAGAATCACATCAAGATCTTTCAAAACATGTTTTCAGGGAGGATGTTTTGCCAAAAGAAGTTAATCTAAACCGCCAACAGAAAAATGCACATAGCCCTCACGGCCTGCCAGGACTGTTCTGAGTGCACCATTCTATACAGGGGTTGGTTCCAATGGTCAGATAATGCCAGCATCTCATTCTCCCCTGGAGAATGGGAGGCACTCAGTGGTTTAGATGCCTGAGTAAGGGGAGTGCACATTTCAAGTTGGGCCATTCTGACTCTTGATATTCGGGCTTTCTAAATTTTAACAAATCGCTTCTATGCACTTACCTCATTTCACTCTCCAGACTCAGGGGGAGGTGAATTGTTCTTATTGCCAAGGCCCATGGGACAGAGGTGGGGATCAGTCACACACTGTTCAGAAGTCACACAGCCAAGGACTGAGCACAAATACTCCATCCTAAAGGTTAAAGTCCATGTTTTCCCCTACATAATATACACTATTCATCTTTTTAATGGAGAATAGGTTTCATATTTTCTTCTAAAAGCATAAGATTGCAAGCCAATCACGTCTCGCTATTTTCCAGGGCACTCTGTGCCTAACAAACATGTTAGCAACATAACACTTTCTCATCATCAGAGGCTCCTAACCATCTCCACATAGCCCATTCTTTGCCCATCCTGGGTCCCTGTCCTTTAATGTCATTCTAATGTATAGTTTACAGATTATTGCCCAAGTATCACCTTTGGCCAGATGAACCACTCCTTGCCAAAAGGTGCCTGACTTAAAAATAACACCGTTTCTCCTCCATGTGTTAATACCAAGAGGGCTTGCTCAGTTCCCTTCTCGTGGTGAATAACTGCATCTCTTGCCCTGTTTCTACCCCTAGAAAATGGGGTTCTACAGAGGAGCTAGCCTCAGGCTTCATCCTAGGGACCAACACCACACCTCCTCTAAGGGGCTCCTCTGATTCCAAGGCTCAGTCCCTTTGCTTGGCCTTCCTCTTCCTGCCAGTGTTTATGGGGTGATACTCCAAGGGCCAAACCACACTCAGGGGATTTCATACCCACAGCCTGCTGGGTTTACTCTTAGTAGATGCTTTAAAAAAAAAAAAAATCAGAGCACTGGTTTGAATTTTTTTGGGGTTAATTGAGCCTGCAGTGAAGCATAAACCCAGGCTCCCCTTCTTCGGGCTTGCGTGCTACACCTACTCAGATACAAAAAATCAGCCTTTGTTCTGCGACTCTCATCCACCAGATCCACTCCTCTTAGCCAACAAGCAGATTTAGTTACAAAAACAGTGGTTGTTTTCCTTAACACATCTTGTCACTTGACCAAATTTACCAAGCTTTGTGAGTTCCCGATGCTGGAAACTGGCCTGTTTTTCCTCCTTTCTTGGACTGCCTTCCTGTCTGCAGAGGCTGCCGGCTTAACAGGTCAGTACTTCATGGTGCAGTGTGAGCGAGACCTGTGAATGTGGCCTGGTGTATGTGTGCTCTCCCTGGCCCAGCAGGAGGGGGAATGAAGGCCCTCTTAAACAGTGAATCAAATGGATTCCACCAGAATCAGCCTCTGCAGGGTTCTCTGGAGAGAACTAATAAAAAAAAAATCCATCCACTTTGTGCAAAATGGTTTAACAGAATGATTTCAAAATGTTCTTTTCTCCTTTCTGGACAGGAGGGGCTGTTGAAAGGACCGGCTTACGGTTTTGATGGATGACTTTACAAATGAAAGGCTGTATGCACTGGGAAGGGTTGCCCATAGCCAGCCTTGCTGGGGGAAGTGAAGTGGCAGCAGCCTCCAGTGGGCAGCCTTTCCAGGGTGTGCACAGCTCACAAACAGCAGTGTGCATATTCTTTGCACAGCTGCCTGGCCAAGTCAAAAAGCCAAAAACCAGTGGGTGTCTCTGCAGTGTAATGTCCCATACAGCAGAAAGTCTCCAGAGTCTTCTGAGGTTGGATAGTAAATTCCAGAGAAAGCTGTCTTAGGTCCTATGGACTTTGAATCCTTTGCTATGAATTTTCCAACCAAATGGCTGTCCTGTCACTGCAGAGGCTCCACTAGGGTGGCCATACTTATCAGGTGATTTCCAGGTACAAGAGTCACCGAGCCGCTGCAGTCTGACTTCCTGCTGCCCTCTAGTTTCAATCCTGGGTCCATTTCTCCCCATGACGTTTTAACTGACAAGCAAGTGGCAAGAATCTCTACTATACTCTACTATACCAGTTACCCATAGTAAGACCAGTGTCCTTGGGGTATTTTTTTCTAATGAAGAATAATCTAAATAACAATTAAAATAAGCACCCATTAAGAATGTCTCACAAACCAGTTTATTGCCCATCCCAGATGATCTCCTCTGTCTCCAGAAAGACTCAAAAGTAAGAGGTGTCCCAGCTGACTGTGTGGTGAGTGTTGAGGCTGAGAGCTAAAGCTAGAAAAATCAAATCCAAACCCTTAGGCCCATGGCAAATGAACCTCATCTGTGGGAGACCAGGATGGCCTCTAAGAGAGGGTGGTCACTGGGTCCCAGGAGTGTGCTTTGTCTCTTTGCTCTGAGGCTCGACATCTCTGCCCGTTGCTGCCATGTCCATCAATTTAGCATGATGACCAATTGATAAGCTGGCCTGGAACATTACACAGCCTCATAAGCCCACATTCCTACAGGGTTCTAGCCAGAAAACTGCCCAGAAGGTTCTCATGACAGTCTAACCAAGACTGTACCACCAGAGTCCACCTTCCTGGGCACTTCATCCAAATTATTGCCATGCAAAGACTGTTATATTAATATGTTACCATGCCGTGTAACTGAGGAGTTTGCTACAGAGAGTGTACATCTGGGGGCTAGGGTAGATAATGCCCTTCAAATGAAACAATACAGGCAACCTCTCCTACCACAGCTGTTCAAAAACATTGTTCCCATTTTCTCCATATTTGTTGAATTAGGAGCGGCGGAGCTGCGTCCCCAGCACCCGGACGCCTGCACGGCTAGCTTTATACCCGAAATAATTACATGGGAACTGTATTCTTTTAATCACTGCCTGACCCATTAGTTCCAGCCTCTTATTGGCTAGCTCTTACATATTGATCTAACCCATTTCTATTATTCT
>NW_004949110.1:4937196-4937577 GCF_000317375.1 Microtus ochrogaster
AATACCTTAATCAAGAGCAGAAATACACATACATATAGCAAAATTGATCTTAAAATCCATACCAATGTAAATTATTCATACCTATATCATTTCCCCCTTTAAATGTAAAAAAAAATTTATAAACAATATTTTGGGAACATGGGCGCAGTTTTTTCTCTCCAAACTGCTTTCTGCTGAATGGGGGCGTCGTTAATTAGGTCTTTCATGGTATAACCTGTGTGCCAGGGTCATCTCAGTTGGCAGTTGAGTGAAGCAGTTTTTTGAGGGTGTTTACAGAAACTTTTCGGGAGGTCGTGGTCTATCATACCAAATTGGGATAGAAGAAATCCATGGGGTCTGGTCCTCTGTGAAAACAAAAGAAGACCCTCTCCAAAGCATCAT